>NC_057807.1:584914896-585214896 GCF_018294505.1 Triticum aestivum | reverse complement strand
TCTCCTGCCCCTTTAGCAAACGTTGTTGGGACAAGGTTGGTCTGACATGGCCGCATGATGGCAACAGGATCTCCATCTTGCATGAAGGTAAAAATCGCTGGAGGCAACCGTTGTTCATGGACATTTTTTTGATGGCAGCCTGGAGCATATGGAAGGAGAGGAACAATGAGTTCTTCAGGGGGGGGGGGTGCCACACTCTTTCGCTGCATGGCTTGATAGATTCAAACATCTGTTGGGCCTCCTTGCTCATAATTGTAAAGAAGAGCTTCGTCCCTTCTTAAGCACTTTCACACATAACTTGTAGGAGGCACAAATTTTCTTTTTCTTTGTACATATAGGGTGCAGGGGGGACCCTGCAAACCCCCCATGTAAACATGTAACACCCATCTATGAGTAATACAAAGTCAGTGGGAGCCTCTCCCACTGTCATTCATTGTCAAAAAACATGGGGACACCATGCTCTTTTAACAGTAATGATAGAAGCGTGCAAAAGGGTGGCCAGAATTAACAAAAGATGCAAAAGAAAAAAATGAGAGAGCACACCATGAGAAGGAACAGTATGGTCCTTTCCTTTCATTCCCTCTGGCCCTCGAGAGGGATGCACCTGTGGAGGAATAGTATGTTGCCACTCCCCTTTATTTATACCTGGCCTTCTCTCATTCTCTTTAGTGGAAAGAAGAAAAGGAAGGATCGAGCGACCAGACCGACCCAAAAAAATCGGCTGCAAAACAGGGCAATAACCGGGGACACGTGTCACTCATGTAGGAGCCATCACCCAACACTGGGATTGCACAGGAAGACGAGAGCTTAGCCATCTTGAATCTTGTCTATATATGGTGTGTCCTTATTTGCTACGGTATAACACTAGCTATGAAAGTGCTCTCTTAAAAACAATCACACGGTACAAGTTCCCCGAGTACTTGTGAGTACCGAAAAAGTTATGCGCAGTGCGGTAAAAACGTGGGCCTCTTCTCTCGTTGTTCACCATGCCAGTTCATGGAGAGCAACTAGTTAGAGGGTAACCCTTGGAACCACCCCCACAAAGGTCACTATCGTCAAGCGCAGGGACGAACAAGAGCACGCCATGTGTCATCCCTAGTGTAGTCCAACGACGCAACATAGGTGCCCTCTGACGATGCAACACAAGTGCGCGCCATGTGCGGTTCCCTAGTGTGCTCAGACGACGCGGCACATGCGGTACTCCATGCAAAGTGCAGGCACACGAGGTGGAGCACATGGGGTACTCCAAAAGTTTCTTTTTTGTTTTTCTTACCTATTTTTTCCTTGTTTTTTAAATATTTTAAACTTTTTCTTCTCCAATTTTAATTTCCGCTTTTCCTATTTTTAATTCCTAAACCTATTTAAAATTCATAAACATTTTTCAAATTTGCGTGTATTTCTCCAATTTATGAATATTTTTTAAATTTGCGAATTTTGGAATTCATATTATTAAGACATATCAAATATTCATTGAAACCAGAAACACTTTTCGAATTTACAAAAAAAATCAAACAAATTATTTTTGGGGGAAGTATGAAAATTTAGAATTTGTGAAATTTATCAAATTTACAATGATTTCTTGAATTTGTGAACGTTTTTAAAATTTCAAGATGCTTTCAGCTTGATGAGCATTATTTTCACTTTTATTTTTTTCAAAATTCTCACACATTTTTGAAATCCGTGAATTGTCTTGAATTTCTGAACATTTTTAGTTTATGACCTTTTTCCAAATTCAACAACAATTTTATAAATTCATAAATATTTTTTATATGCACGAATATTTTTCGAAATTTTCAAAAACAAATGAATATTTTTTAAACAGTAGGAAAAAAGAAGAGAAAAAACAAAACAGAAAACCAAAATAAATCCAAAAATGTACGGACGCTACTACAGTACGGTAGGAGGTAAACGGCCAGTCCCATCCAAAATAGTATACAGTTGACCTAACTTGGGCTCACACGCAAAAGATAATGGGCCGATGTGGTTGAATTTATTAACTGGTAGACCAGCAACCCTTGACGGTTGACTATTCAAAAAAGAGAAAATCCTAACGGACGGTCGTTGCGTCAAGTTGCCGCTGCTTCGCACAGAGGCGAGCGAGGTAGGGATCAAGATGGGCTGGCCCAATTACGAGATTTCGCAGGTGCGACAGTGTCCGGTTTTGGGAACATTCTGAAAGGTTCCTGACCGGTTTTGAAAACCTTCTAAAAGCTTCTTGAACCAATTTTCACTAGTTTTTTTTTCTGTTTTCTTCTTTTTTCTGTTTCTTTCTTTGTTTTTCAGTTTTTTATTTCATTTTTCAATACCTTTTTCTTCTTTTTTAATTTCTTTTTGTTCTTCAGAATTTCAAATTCTTTTCTAAAATTCTAAAAACGCTTAAAAGTTCAATAAATGTTCTTGTTATTAATATTTGTTCACAAATACATAGAAATGTTCATCATTATCAAAAAATGTTTGCATATTATAAAAAAAGTGTTCACTTTTCAAAAAAAAATCCATAAGTTCAAAAAAATCAACTATTCAAATTGTATTTAGGAGTTTCAAAAAATGTTCCCATTTTCAAAATTTGTTCGTCAATTTCCAAAAAATGGTCATGCTTTCAGTTTTTTGGGAGCTTTACAAAATGTTTCCATTTAAAGAATATTTTGGCAAATTCCAAAAATATGTTCGTGTTTCAATTTTTTTACTGGACTTTCAAAAATTGTTCGCTTTTTAATAAAAAATTGTATTTAAAAAATGTTTATAGGTCTAAAAAATGTACCCAATTTAAAAAATGTACGGAATTTTAGAAAATGTTTAGAACTTTCGAAAATTGTTTGCGTTCTAATAAAATCATCGTTTTATAAAAAAATCTTGAAATTTTTAAACCACTAAAACTCGGTTGCTACAGGACACTGAACATATAAAGCCCGTCTGCTATAGTAACTAGTAGTATGCCCGTGCGTTGCCACGGGCTTCTGAAATATATTGCTAAAGATTTATAAAATAATCGATGTAAAATATCACAGGAAGAAACAATATAGCATGGACACAATTGCATAATAATTGAAGTCTACTCCACTTGTAATGTAAACTGATAACAAAAAGGCAAATTGACGATGTATACACATAAATCGATGATCCAACTAAAAATATATTACAAATTATTCAAATCTACTTGATGCGCTTCAGAAATTCTCGCACAATATCAAGAAAGTTTTTTTTCTTCATTCGCATGATGCTTGAGCAAGTATAATAAAAACTGTTTTCTAAACACATATCCATCATGCAAAAACAATAGTAAAACGCTCATGCGTTGCTACGGGCTGCTAAGGACAACAATGCATATAAATGAATGAGAGAAACAATTAAAGTCGTATTCAACGTCTAAGGTTATTTTTTTCCTCGTACGTCTGAATGTGTTCGGACATCAAACGGGCAACTACAACCGTCTTGATAGTCCGGGTGCCCCAAATCCGGCCCATATGTAAGAAAGAAATGTTGTTATCCAGACCATGACACCCTCTCTCCTTCACACCATACTTCTGAAGGAAATATGCCCTAGAGGCAATAATAAAGTTATTATTTATTTCCTCATATCATGATAAATGTTTATTATTCATGCTAGAATTGTATTAACCGGAAAACATGATACATGTGTAAATACATAGACAAACATATAGTCACTAGTATGCCTCTACTTGACTAGCTCATTAATCAAAGATGGTTATGTTTCCTAACCATAGACATGTGTTGTCATTTGATTAATGGGATCACATCATTAGAAGAATGATGTGATTGACATGACCCATTCCGTTAGCCTTGCACTTGATCGTTTAGTATACTGCTATTGCTTTCTTCATGACTTATACATGTTCCTGTAACTATGAGAATTATGCAACTCCCGTTTACCGAAGGAACACTTTGTGTACTACCAAATGTCACAGTGTAACTGGGTGATTATAAAGGAGTACTACAGGTGTCTTCGAAGGTACATGTTGAGTTGGCATATTTCGAGATTAGGTTTTGTCACTCCGATTGTCGGAGAGGTATCTCTGGGCCCTCTCGATAATGCACATCACTATAAGCCTTGCAAGCAATGTAGCTAATGAGTTAGTTACGGAATGATGCATTACGTAATGATTAAAGAGACTTGCCAGTAACGAGATTGAACTAGGTATTGGATATCGACGATCAAATCTCGGGCAAGTAACATACCGATGATAAAGGGAACAACGTATGTTGTTATGCGATTTGACCGATAAAGATCTTCGTAGAATATGTAGGAATCAATATGGGCATCCAGGTTCCGCTGTTGGTTATTGACCGAGAATAGTTCTAGGTCATGTCTACATAGTTCTCGAACCCGTAGGGTCCGCACGCTTAACGTTTCGATGACAGTTTTATTATGAGTTTATAAGTTTTGATGTACCGAAGTTTGTTCGGAGTCCCGGATGTGATCATGGACATGACGAGGAGTCTCGAAATGGTCGAGACATAAAGATTGATATATTGGACGACTATATTCGGACACTGGAAGTGTTCCGGGTGATTTCGGAGAAAACCGGTGTGCCGGAGGGGTTACCGGAACCCCCCGGGGAAGTATTGGGCCTTAGTGGGCCTGAGGGGAGAGAGAGGGTAGCAGCCCAGGAGGTGGCGCGCCCCCTCCCATGGGGAGTCTGAATTGGACTAGGGGAGGGGGGCGCGGCCCCTCTTTCCCTCTCCCTCTCCCTCTCTTTCCTTCCCCCTTCCTCCTTCCTAGTTGGACTAGGAAAGGGGAGTCCTACTCCCACTAGGAGGAGGACTTCCCCCTCCTTGGCGCGCCCCAAGGGCCAGCCGGCCTCCCCCCTTGCTCCTTTATGTACGGGGGCGGGGGGGGGGGGCACCCCATCGACACACAAGTTGATCTACGGATCGTTCCTTAGCCATGTGTGGTGCCCCCCTCCACCATATTCCACCTCGGTCATATCGTCGTGGGGTTTAGGCGAAGCCCTGTGCCGGTAGAGCATCATCATCGTCACCACGCCGTTGTGCTGACAGAACTCATCCCCGAAGCTTTGCTGGATCGGAGCCCGGGGATCGTCATCGAGCTGAACGTGTGCTGAACTCGGAGGTGCCTTACGTTCGGTGCTTGGATCGGTCGGATCGTGAAGACGTACGACTACATCAACCGCATTGTGCTAACGCTTCCGCTTACGGTCTACGAGGGTACGTGGACAACACTCTCCCCTCTCGTTGCTATGCCATCACCATGATCTTGCGTGTATGTAGGAACTTTTTTGAAATTACTACGTTCCCCAACAGTGGCATCCGAGCCTAGGTTTTATGTGTTGATGTTATATGCACGAGTAGAACACAAGTGAGTTGTGGGCGATACAAGTCATACTGCTTACCAACATGTCATACTTTGGTTCGGCGGTATTGTGAGATGAAGCGGCCCGGACCGACATTACGCGTACGTTTACGCGAGACTGGTTTCACCGTTACGAGCACTCGTGCTTAAAGGTGGCTGGCGGGTGTCTGTCTCTCTCACTTTAGCTGAATCGAGTGTGGCTACGCCCGGTCCTTGCGAAGGTTAAAACAGCACCAACTTGACGAACTATCGTTGTGGTTTTTATGCGTAGGTAAGAACGGTTCTTGCTAAAGCCCGTAGCAGCCACGTAAAATTTACAACAACAAAGTAGAGGACGTCTAACTTGTTTTTGCAGGGCATGTTGTGATGTGATATGGTCAAGACGTGATGCTATATTTTATTGTATGAGATGATCATGTTTTGTAACCGAAGTTATCGGCAACTGGCAGGAGCCATATGGTTGTCGCTTTATTGTATGAAATGCAAACGCCCTGTAATTGCTTTACTTTATCTCTAAGCGGTAGCGATAGTCGTAGAAGCAATAGATGGCGTAATGACAACGATGCTACGATGGAGATCAAGGTGTCGCGCCGGTGACGATGGTGATCACGACGGTGCTTCGAAGATGGAGATCACAAGCACAAGATGATGATGGCCATATCATATCACTTATATTGATTGCATGTGATGTTTATCCTTTATGCATCTTATCTTGCTTTGATTGACGGTAGCATTTTAAGATGATCTCTCACTAATAATCAAGAAGTGTTCTCCCTGAGTATGCACCGTTGCGAAAGTTCTTCGTGCTGAGACACCACGTGATGATCGGGTGTGATAGGCTCTACGTTCAAATACAACGGGTGCAAAACAGTTGCACACGCGGAATACTCAGGTCATACTTGACGAGCCTAGCATATACAGATATGGCCTCGGAACACGGAGACCGAAAGGTCGAACGTGAATCATATAGTAGATATGATCAACATAGTGATGTTCACCATTGAAACTACTCCATCTCACGTGATGATCGGACATGGTTTAGTTGATTTGGATCACGTGATCACTTAGATGACTAGAGAGATGTCTGTCTAAGTGGGAGTTCTTAAGTAATATGATTAATTGAACTTAAATTTATCATGAACTTAGTACCTGATAGTATTTTGCTTGTCTATGTTTGTTTGTAGATAGATGGCTCGTGCTGTTGTTCCGTTGAATTTTAATGCGTTCCTTGAGAAAGCAAAGTTGAAAGATGATGGTAGCAATTACACGGACTGGGTCCGTAACCTGAGGATTATCCTCATTGCTGCACAGAAAAGTTACGTCCTGGAAGCACCGCTGGGTGCCAGGCCTGCTGCTGATGCAACTGACGACGTTAAGAACGTCTGGCAGAGCAAAGCTGATGACTACTCGATAGTTCAGTGTGCCATGCTTTACGGCTTAGAACCGGGTCTTCAACGACGTTTTGAACGTCATGGAGCATATGAGATGTTCCAGGAGTTGAAGTTAATATTTCAAGCAAATGCCCGGATTGAGAGATATGAAGTCTCCAATAAGTTCTATAGCTGCAAGGAGGAGAATAGTTCTGTCAGTGAACATATACTCAAAATGTTTGGGTATAATAATCACTTGATTGAACTGGGAGTTAATCTTCCTGATGATAGTGTCATTGACAGAATTCTTCAATCACTGCCACCAAGCTACAAGAGCTTCGTGATGAACTATAATATGCAAGGGATGAACAAGGCTATTCCCGAGCTCTTCGCGATGCTAAAAGCCACGGAGGTAGAAATCAAGAAGGAGCATCAAGTGTTGATGGTTAACAAGACCACCAGTTTCAAGAAAAAGGGCAAAGGGAAGAAGAAGGGGAACTTCAAAAAGAACAGCAAGCAAGTTGCTGCTCAAGAGAAGAAACCCAAGTCTGGACCTAAGCCTGAAACTGAGTGCTTCTACTGCAAGCAGACTGGACACTGGAAGCGGAATTGCCCCAAGTATTTGGCGGATAAGAAGGATGGCAAAGTGAACAAAGGTATATGTGATATACATGTTATTGATGTGTACCTTACTAATGCTCGCAGTAGCACCTGGGTATTTGATACTGGTTCTGTTGCTAATATTTGCAACTCGAAACAGGGACTACGGATTAAGCGAAGATTGGCTAAGGACGAGGTGACGATGCGCGTGGGAAATGGTTCCAAAGTCGATGTGATCGCGGTCGGCACGCTACCTCTACATCTACCATCGGGATTAGTTTTAGACCTAAATAATTGTTATTTGGTGCCAGCGTTGAGCATGAACATTATATCTGGATCTTGTTTGATGCGAGACGGTTATTCATTTAAATCAGAGAATAATGGTTGTTCTATTTATATGAGTAATATCTTTTATGGTCATGCACCCTTGAAGAGTGGTCTATTTTTATTGAATCTCGATAGTAGTGATACACATATTCATAGTGTTGAAACCAAAAGATGCAGAGTTGATAACGATAGTGCAACTTATTTGTGGCACTGCCGTTTAGGTCATATCGGTGTAAAGCGCATGAAGAAACTCCATACTGATGGGCTTTTGGAATCACTTGATTATGAATCACTTGGTACTTGCGAACCGTGCCTCATGGGCAAGATGACTAAAACGCCGTTCTCCGGAACTATGGAGCGAGCAACTGATTTGTTGGAGATCATACATACTGATGTTTGTGGTCCAATGAATGTTGAGGCTCGCGGCGGGTATCGTTATTTTCTCACCTTCACAGATGATTTGAGCAGATATGGGTATATCTACTTAATGAAACACAAGTCTGAAACATTTGAAAAGTTCAAAGAATTTCAGAGTGAAGTGGAAAATCATCGTAACAAGAAAATAAAGTTTCTACGATCTGATCGTGGAGGAGAATATTTGAGTTACGAGTTTGGTCTACACTTGAAACAATGCGGAATAGTTTCGCAACTCACGCCACCCGGAACACCACAACGAAATGGTGTGTCCGAACGTCGTAATCGTACTTTACTAGATATGGTGCGATCTATGATGTCTCTTACTGATTTACCGCTATCGTTTTGGGGTTATGCTTTAGAGACGGCCGCATTCACGTTAAATAGGGCACCATCAAAATCCGTTGAGACGACGCCTTATGAACTGTGGTTTGGCAAGAAACCAAAGTTGTCGTTTCTTAAAGTTTGGGGCTGCGATGCTTATGTGAAGAAACTTCAACCAGATAAGCTCGAACCCAAATCGGAGAAATGTGTCTTCATAGGATACCCAAAAGAGACTATTGGGTACACCTTCTATCACAGATCTGAGGGCAAGATTTTCGTTGCTAAAATCGGATCCTTTCTAGAGAAGGAGTTTCTCTCGAAAGAAGTGAGTGGGAGGAAAGTAGAACTTGATGAGATAACTGTATCTACTCCCTTGTTGGAAAGTAGTTCATCACAAGAACCGGTTCCTGTGACAACTACACCAACTAGTGAGGAAGCTAATGATATTGATCATGAAACTTCAGATCAAGTTTCTACTGAACCTCGTAGGTCTACCAGAGTAAGATCCGCACCAGAGTGGTACGGTAATCCTATTCTGGAAGTCATGTTACTTGACCATGATGAACCTACGAACTATGAGGAAGCGATGATGAGCCCAGATTCCGCAAAATGGCTAGAGGCCATGAAATCTGAGATGGGATCCATGTATGAAAACAAAGTATGGACTTTGGTTGACTTGCCCGATGATCGGCAAGCCATTGAGAATAAATGGATCTTTAAGAAGAAGACTGACGCTGATGGTAATGTAACTGTCTATAAAGCTCGACTTGTTGCGAAAGGTTTTCGACAAGTTCAAGGGGTTGACTACGATGAGACTTTCTCACCCGTAGCGATGCTTAAGTCTGTCCGAATCATGTTAGCTATTGCTGCATTTCATGATTATGAAATTTGGCAAATGGATGTCAAAACTGCATTCTTGAATGGATTTCTGGAAGAAGAGTTGTATATGATGCAACCAGAAGGTTTTGTTGATCCAAAAGGTGCTAACAAAGTGTGCAAGCTCCAGCGATCCATTTATGGACTGGTGCAAGCATCTCGGAGTTGGAATAAACGTTTTGATAGTGTGATCAAAGCATATGGTTTTATACAGACTTTTGGAGAAGCCTGTATTTACAAGAAAGTGAGTGGGAGCTCTGTAGCATTTCTGATTTTATATGTAGATGACATATTATTAATTGGAAATGATATAGAATTTCTGGATAGCATAAAGGGATACTTGAATAAAAGTTTTTCAATGAAAGACCTCGGTGAAGCTGCTTACATATTGGGCATCAAGATCTATAGAGATAGATCAAGACGCTTAATAGGACTTTCACAAAGCACATACCTTGACAAAATTTTGAAAAAGTTCAAAATGGATCAGGCAAAGAAAGGTTTCTTGCCTGTGCTACAAGGTGTGAAGTTGAGTCAAACTCAATGCCCGACCACAGCAGAAGATAGAGAGAAAATGAAAGATGTTCCCTATGCTTCAGCCATAGGCTCTATCATGTATGCAATGCTGTGTACCAGACCTGACGTATGCTTAGCAATAAGCTTGGCAGGAAGGTACCAAAGTAATCCAGGAGTGGATCACTGGACAGCGGTCAAGAACATCCTGAAATACCTGAAAAGGACTAAGGATATGTTTCTCGTATATGGAGGTGACAAAGAGCTAGTCGTAAATGGTTACGTTGATGCAAGCTTTGACACTGATCTGGACGATTCTAAATCGCAAACCGGATACGTGTTTTTATTAAATGGTGGAGCTGTAAGTTGGTGCAGTTCTAAACAAAGCGTCGTGGCAGGATCTACATGTGAAGCGGAGTACATAGCTGCTTCTGAAGCAGCAAATGAAGGAGTCTGGATGAAGGAGTTCATTTCCGATCTAGGTGTCATACCTAGTGCATCGGGACCAATGAAGATCTTCTGTGACAATACTGGTGCAATTGCTTTGGCAAAGGAATCCAGATTTCACAAGAGGACCAAGCACATCAAGAGACGCTTCAATTCCATTCGGGACCAAGTCCAAGTGGGAGACATAGAGATTTGCAAAATACATACGGATCTGAATGTTGCAGACCCGTTGACTAAGCCTCTCTCACGAGCAAAACATGATCAACACCAAGACTCCATGGGTGTTAGAATCATTACTATGTAATCTAGATTATTGACTCTAGTGCAAGTGGGAGACTGAAGGAAATATGCCCTAGAGGCAATAATAAAGTTATTATTTATTTCCTCATATCATGATAAATGTTTATTATTCATGCTAGAATTGTATTAACCGGAAACATGATACATGTGTGAATACATAGACAAACATATAGTCACTAGTATGCCTCTACTTGACTAGCTCATTAATCAAAGATGGTTATGTTTCCTAACCATAGACATGTGTTGTCATTTGATTAATGGGATCACATCATTAGAAGAATGATGTGATTGACATGACCCATTCCGTTAGCCTAGCACTTGATCGTTTAGTATACTGCTATTGCTTTCTTCATGACTTATACATGTTCCTGTAACTATGAGAATTATGCAACTCCCGTTTACCGGAGGAACACTTTGGGTACTACCAAACGTCACAACGTAACTGGGTGATTATAAAGGAGTACTACAGGTGTCTCCGAAGGTACATGTTGAGTTGGCGTATTTCGAGATTAGGTTTTGTCACTCCGATTGTCGGAGAGGTATCTCTGGGCCCTCTCGGTAATGCACATCACTATAAGCCTTGCAAGCAATGTAGCTAATGAGTTGGTTACGGAATGATGCATTACGTAACGAGTAAAGAGACTTGCCGGTAACGAGATTGAACTAGGTATTGGATACCGACGATCAAATCTCGGGCAAGTAACATACCGATGACAAAGGGAACAACGTATGTTGTTATGCGGTTTGACCGATAAAGATCTTCGTAGAATATGTAGGAACCAATATGGGCATCCAGGTTCCGCTATTGGTTATTGACCGAGAATAGTTCTAGGTCACGTCTACATAGTTCTCGAACCCGTAGGGTCCGCACGCTTAACGTTTCGATGACAGTTTTATTATGAGTTTATAAGTTTTGATGTACCGAAGTTTGTTCGGAGTCCCGGATGTGATCACGGACATGACGAGGAGTCTCGAAATGGTCGAGACATAAAGATTGATATATTGGACGACTATATTCGGACACCGGAAGTGTTCCGGGTGATTTCGGAGAAAACCGGAGTGCCGGAGGGGTTACCGGAACCCCCCGGGGAAGTATTGGGCCTTAGTGGGCCTGAGGGGAGAGAGAGGGCAGCAGCCCAGGAGGTGGTGCGCCCCCTCCCATGGGGAGTCCGAATTGGACTAGGGGAGGGGGGCGCAGCCCCTCTTTCCCTCTCCCTCTCCCTCTCTTTCCTTCCCCCTTCCTCCTTCCTAGTTGGACTAGGAAAGGGGAGTCCTACTCCCACTAGGAGGAGGACTTCCCCCTCCTTGGCGCGCCCCAAGGGCCGGCCGGCCTCCCCCCTTGCTCCTTTATATACGGGGGCGGGGGGGGGGGCACCCCATGGACACACAAGTTGATCTACGGATCGTTCCTTAGCCGTGTGCGGTGCCCCCCTCCACCATATTCCACCTCGGTCATATCGTCGCGGGGTTTAGGCGAAGCCCTACGCCGGTAGAGCATCATCATCACCACCACGCCGTCGTGCTGACGGAACTCATCCCCGAAGCTTTGCTGGATCGGAGCCCGGGGATCGTCATCGAGCTGAACGTGTGCTGAACTCGGAGGTGCCGTACGTTCGGTGCTTGGATCGGTCGGATCGTGAAGACGTACGACTACATCAACCGCGTTGTGCTAACGCTTCCGCTTACGGTCTACGAGGGTACGTGGACAACATTCTCCCCTCTCGTTGCTATGCCATCACCATGATCTTGCGTGTACGTAGGAATTTTTTTGAAATTACTACGTTCCCCAACAACTTCCTCATAGACCGTTAAGGAGGAGTCCCCCGTAATGCCTGCCCCGCTCTCCGCCATGATCCCCTCCCCCGTGTCCATGTGTTTTCACCACTGCCATCAAGAGGGGGGAGGTATTGCGCCGCCTGTGGCGCCCCCAAAGCCAAGAATGCAAATTTGTAAGTAAACATACCAAACCCAACCTCCACCCCGCTCACTCTTATCACAAAATCCATCAACTTGTATTTTAAGTGAGCCGGTGATCAACATCGTCGTGGCCGGCCAGCAGCAAGGGATAAGGGCGGCAACCACATTTCCATCTTAGTGCTAGTACCTCCTGGTTCTATACTGTACCCACCCTTCATCCGGGGCTCTACAACGACAGCTCCACACTCATGTGTTCTCATGGAAAAGAAAGCTATGCATAAAAATGTTCGTCCAGAGCATGAAAAATGTCAATGGTTCTCTCCTCTTACCTCCTCGCGCGCACATGCTTGATTCAATTAGATATTAGTGAACAAACCCAATAGATAATTAAATGACATGTCTAAAGCACACACACACACAACACATAACACACACTATATATACATGGTAATACTATTCATCACCCAGGGTGGAGTATAAGTTATTCTTCACCCGAGGTAATATTACAATTGGTTCATAAATAAATTTCATTTTGTTTATAGAGGGAGTACATTAGTAGTCTTTTTAGAGATACATGAGTATTTATTCCTAGTAATAGCAATTAGCAATTTAGCATAGTACAACCATAATCTTGGAGTCGTCTATCATTTCGGTAATAGGTAGTTGCTATAAATGCAATTATGATGACTGTGTTAAGAATTTGCACAAAGAACCCTTTTACAAACTGAACAAAATAACAAGTCAATCCCATCCACACTGCAACTGATTCATGCATTAAGGAATGGCACACAAAGTAAATAGGAATCCAAACTAACAACAAGGGACGACAACATGGATGCTATCTTATTCCTTTCCAGGATAGCAACCATATCCGCCGGGATGCATGAAATAGTCCTATTCTTTACAACTTTATAAAAAGCTAAATTTAATCCAAAAATAATTATGAAGAGAGGCTAGTAAGTAAAACTAAGTCATGACTAAACTATTGAAGGGAGAAAATGATTGTTTTTTTCAAAGATGAATAACCTAGTATAATAAGCAGTGGCATTGTGCAAGCATCGACAGCAATACAAATAGCAGTAGCCTCTCAATCCTTTGCTATCTCTCTAAAGCTCTCTACTACTCTCTTTTATTCCTCTCCCAAGACCACACACGGCAGCAACAGCACGCTCAATCTCTCTTCTTCCTCCCAAAATCAGCAGTCAATCTCTCTTCTTCCTCTCAAATCGAACATCAATAGCCCAGGCACCGCCGACCACCACACCTATCACCTTTCGCAACCACCTGGTCGTAACTGCTGCTGTCAGCGGGCGTGTGTAGGAGGAAATTAGGCTGCCCCAGCTATAAGTTGAATTGCCCGTTTATTACTGAACCAGAAAATTACATATTTTATATTTGATCAGCAACCTACTTGGATCATCAAGAAAATAGCTTAGCTTGCCCAAAAGACATGTAAATTGCTAGACGTGTTCAAACTATTATCTACATGAATCTAGATGTGTTGTTGAGGAATATATGAAAATGATACATGGTAGAAGTCATAATTCTGTCCCAATTATCAACTTTTTGTACTTCACATACAAATTTAATTGATAAGAAATAAACTAATCAATGTAGGCAAAAAAAATTTACCGAAAAGTCTATCGGTTAATGTTCTCTTCATCCACCATGACCTACTCTGTTTTCCTGCAAAATCCACAACAACAAAACTAATCTTTGTTTCTATGATGCATGACATTGAATAGATAGCACAAGTGGTCAACCGAATAGTCATCTCACGATCCAAGTGGCCAAGCCCTTCTTCCATCTCCTCCCGCCCGGTTAATCACATGCAAGATCTTTATATATAGTTAGAAGCAGATGCATTTCTAGAACTCTTTAATCAATATAATGTTACTATGTATTTCTTTTCTCTTTATCCCTTCTTCCCTCTCCTCCCGCCCGGTTAATCTTCTCTAATGATTTGTTTTCAGTTTTCTTGTCAAGCTTCTAGAAAGAAAAAAATCAAAATGCTCACATGAAAGAGAAAACCGATTATTTTAGAGTGGCAAAGAAAATTGAAAGATGAGACGATATCTTGATAATAATATGTGCAGATCCACTTGTGCGACTGCTTGGGTCATTGTTCAAATACATTCCCCAAATGGGCTTGCTATTCATGGATCACAATTCAACACTCGCATTACACTTGAAATGGATTTAATCAGTCAAGAATTGTTTAATCACAAAGCATGGCCGACAGTTCGAGTAGTCAAAGGTGATGATATACGAAATTAATAATAATATAGAGCAATTATAATGCCTTGGATATAACTTCCAAACTATCCCGCAGATCTAGGTTGATCCTTAATGGCACTTATACACAATAGTAAGTGATTTTACTATAGAAATTATAAAAAAGTGATTTGACTATAGTGATTTATTAAATATGCTATTATGAGGATCAGATGTGCTCAACAAAGTTTTCAACCTTATCAAATTCTGAACCAGCAACAGATTGACACTTACCTACTATTTTTTTATATTATTGAAACACGAAGATAGTCTTGCCCACACACATTTGGGATTTTATCGGTGGATGCAATCAATGTACAAGTCTTCTCTTTCTTGGATCAGGCAGTCTACATTTTTATCGGTGAAGCTTGTATTTGTTTCTTTTTTGAGAAATGTATGTGCATAAATTGATATCAGAATTATCAAAGTTCAAGATGTGGGAATTATATATATTTCCGGCTATGTTCAACTTTTTTGAAAAAAATATTTTTTATCGGTGAAGCTTGTATTTGTTTCTTTTTCGAGAAATGTACGTGCATAAATTGATATCAGAATTACCAAAGTTTAAGATGTGGGAATTATATATATTTCCGGCTATGTTCAACTTTTTTGAAAAAAATATTTTGTCCCGTGGCAACGCACGGGCATTGAGCTAGTGAAAAACAAAATAGCCATACACATTCCTGCAATTTTTTAAATTAATAATATAAAGAATATAGTGATAACAAAAATAAATGTTTCTATTATGAATTCATTACCCGTTTATACTCGTTGGAATACCAAACGGAAGTAAACTTTGTCATTTAGATATAGCGGAACTCCAACCAGTCAGCTTTATTTCAAGTGCTTCTTTGAAATCCCTTGGAAAACTTTGCATGTCTTCCAACATTCATCATCTACTCCCTCCTAAAAGTTATAGGGAGATAAGTTTTAGGGTTAGGGCTGGTTGCAATAACCTTTAACTCCTCAAAATTTGAGTTGAACTTGGAGTGTCTTTTGAGGACTTAAAATTTAGGGAAGCGCTATATATGCCCTTACTTCTTAGATTACATTTCCAAATTTTAATCAATAAACATTATGTACAATCTCAGCAGATAGCGAATGAGTAATCTATTGTCATGTCTCCTGTAATCTGCCTCACACTATCTGCATCAAAGAAAGGATGAACACAAAAGAAATTGAACTAAGCACAAATGGTAATGCAACAAAACAACTATATCCTATTATTTGAGGGAGATTTTTCCTTGGTATTTCCAAAATCAAACGCCACCTATGCTACTAAAAAACTAAAGAATGTAAAATTATGTCCTCCAGCAGCAGAAGAGGGTTTTGTAGGGAAGAAACATAAGATAGATATCTTAAGCTTGTACCCTAGATATGAGGTTATTCCATGTCCTTCTTCCTTAGCCTATCGGAAATGGTGAAAGTCAGCTCGAGCGACTGTGACGCATTCAGCCTGGGGTCGCAATGTGTGTGGTAGCGGGAAATGAGATCATTTCAGGTCATTGTGTTGGATTCACCAATGCACTCTGTAATGTTCTGCCATGTCATTTCTAGGTGAACCCTTCCAGGGTAGCTCCCTCTCACTCATGGACATCAAACAAAGCCTCAGCCTGCACAACCAGTGAAAATTCAGAACCATGCAATGCCAAAGTTGACAAGTCCAAACAATGCTATTGGATGTCTAAATGGCATGTGGTTCCGTAACAACTGACGTGAAAAATCAGATATAGGTAGGTTGTTCTATGTCGAATTATGCAAAAAGTTATCATGCTTATCCGGATTGCATCGAATGGTCCTGTCCTGAACCTGCAAGATGCGCTGATGGTGTTCCGGTGCATGGGATCGCTGACCCAAGTGACAATCAGCACTGGTTAACGCACGGCTCTGATCATATGGGGGAGCTTGTCATGCATCTTCTTAGCCCCCATACTCATGATTAGTGCCAGCCTCTCGGGCTTGTTGTGGGGATTCAAAATCTCACACGGTTTCACAAGCTCCGATGATCAAGCTTATCACTCACCTGTATAGCATAAACGAAGTCATTAGATTTTTCAATTGATTTTTTTCCGTCTAAAACAATCATAAGATTGTGACTAACAAGATTTTTAAAACACCCAAACTAATGCTCTTCATGGTTGTTGAAACACATCATTTTTCATGTCCTTCACAATATATGACAAAGATGATTATCAACAGATAAATATTATACATAAGCGTGTAGGCCACAAAACTAAAAGATCTATATATGACTTGTGAAACCCTGACTAATGGCCGCCATATTTTTCTTGGTTTCATTATCACCCAAACAGGTAGGTTGTAAGAACAGGTGACAATATAAGTCGTATTTACTGCACTTCTGTAGTTGTGTCATCTATCAACCATAAAGAAAAAAAGCAACAGGAGAGGGAGTCGACCACTCCTTAGTGAACCCCTCCCGCCCATGCATGTTGTCACAAAATGAAAAGCATTTTCCCCTTCGCTAGTTACAAGACCGTGTGATTTCTTCCAACAACTGCTAGAATTATGTTGTATCTGCAGAACTGACAACTTCTAATTAGCATTTGGAAACATGTCGAGAAAACATGTAATGTTGTTGGACTATTAAGTTCAAGTATGTTGGATGCTATATGTTCATGGATTTAGCAATACCATACACACATGTTTACACAATTAAAATGAAGGGCAGTGCATACGATTCTCTTACTTTCATAGTTTAGAAACAACAGCTGGAGGTTACGCAAGAGTGTCCCCATGCCCCAGCTGCCCCTTCTGCTAGAAATAACAGTGGTAAGTAAGAAACGAAACAAAAATTAAGCATGGACTCGTATGTATACCTGCAAGTCTGCAGCCAAAAGCCTTGACACACAAGAACAACAATAATAGCGAACCTGCTCGAGTCTGGGCATATACACTTGACTTCACATGCAAATCTATTCACTATATTTTTTTACCCATAAATCGCTCTTCATCATCTTCTTATTTCTCCATGAGCTATGTCTGCATGACCAATCCAAGTTCACCACCTCTGTTAATGACAGATCCAACTCACAATCCCCCTTCCAGTTCCACCAACACACTTAAAATTTCGAACACTTACCGGTGCACTTGTCTTCCACAGCTCATTAAAGTGGAACCTTAATATTTACATGGTGTAATGCAACTTCTCGAACTTCATCCTGGCTCATTAACTCCACCACAGAAGCGCAAACACAAAATAATGATTATACTATGTAGAACAAAGAACAAAAATGACTTCACATGCTAAATAATGATTCTGACAAGGACATACTGTTGTCAGAAGCTGATCAATACTCGTAAGATCTGCAGTAGGTACAGATGTTGCAGAAGTTGATGTACTTTCTGAAGCTTCCCCAAAGATATCACTGTCACTCACCAGGGCAATCAACATAGCCTATTGAACACATTCAAATGTCACGTTCAGTATTGATAAATTGAGAATTATTTATTTACAACTCGTGCAAGGTACTTTGTTCAGTTTTCCTCATATTGATAAGGAGAGGAGCATATAGTGTTACTTAAATATTTCAGTCTTAGAGCTAGTCTCACAAAAGTTATGGACTTTTTACACCATGAGACAGATACTTACTTAGAAGCTATGCGACACGATGATTGGATATGCGCCATAACTCACCTCACCACAAAGTTCTTCAAAGAAACTCTTTACATCTAATTGAGTAACCTGCAGAGAAAACATGTAAATTGTAATTAAACATCTGATTTGATTGCGGTGTCTTGAAATAAAAAAAATGTAAGATGAGAAAATGAAAGACAATACGATGTCAAAGTAGAACATGAGTGTGTACCTTTTTATCCATATTTTACAATAAACCGTTTATAGGACCATTTCTTTCTAATCCTCCATCTACGGGCCAGGAAGAATAGGATATTGTTGCTAGTATTGTGGATAAGTAGAATAGAGCTGGCAGAAGGTGAAACATCAAACAACCTACCACCGGAAGAATTTCTGGATTCACAGGTAAGATAGTTGTCTTTGAAGGCAAGACTCTAACAGGGTAGAACCCAAGCATTGTGCTACCAAGGTTAAGTGCAGCTCTAGCACCTGCTATATTAAATGTGCCATGTATCAAACCATCAATTAACTGCTGAAAACTGTAAATGTAGCATCTGAAGATATAATAATACCTTCTGCACCGAACTCGATAAATGCAAACGTATCAGCAAATCTTTCGTCGGTCACCTAACATATTGTCAAAATTATTAGATCTAACATGCACCCAAGAATATAGCTATGCACACTAAGACAATCGTCAATCACCCACGGTATGGTCCGGTTCAGAGACATAAACGGTTCATAAAATGCTGTCTGGCCTCCTCATTCACATAAAAAATGGATCTTAGTGCACAGGAAATAAATCTTCACCTGAGATTGAAGAAAGAAAATATGACGAGCTCATCTTAGACCTGACCTTGCCTTGAAGAGAGACGTGTCGATGGCCGAACCAATAGAATTCCAACAAAGAAATGAGGCCTTTTTTTGATTACTAATTGAGCATCTCTGCGGTTAAAAGGTCCCAGGCTCCTACTGTATTCATCGGCCACGGAAAACTGAATTCGCTAACTGAATCACATAAATAGAAAGCGCTTGCTCAAGGGTGGTACTTAGTACTAACTTTCCCATAATACCTAATAATAAAATCAAATAGGCATTGCACCAATGGGAATAAACTGAGAAGATATGCGCATATTAATAGGATATGGAACAAAGATGTTTACTAAATAATATTTAGGCCAAGAAAGCGGTATAACAGTATCATTTAGCCTCAATAATTAGTGTTACCATCTATTCAGAACAGTACCCAGACAAACAAGACACTCAACACCAGAATCTCCATGCCACTACGCCACCTCCTTTGTGTCTTCCAGTTGAAAATATGCCCAATAAATTATCAAACAAACAACAGATGCATAGGAAGAAGCTAATCTTATTTAGTAACAAAAGAATCACACACCCAGTTAAAAGCATTGAAGGTATAAAGCTAAGTACTGTGAGTTCGATCTTGAGTGACAATTTTTTTTGCCAAGGTGTATTAGGATAACAAAAATTGCGCAGGGAATTAACATGCGATTTTGGCTTAGGCCTTTAAAAACAGTGTATAAACGTAGCTAATAAACTGAAGTAGCACATAGGATGAATGAAATTGGTGGAGGTGAATATCCACACCCGGTGGGTAGCATGATGTATAGAAGTGGAAGAAGAATGTCCATCTCCCGTATAGGTTTTAATTATCCGTGTATTCTGCAGAAAACAGTGAACATGCATGAGCTTCAAGACCATGGTTCGTACCTACTAAAGATTGATTCGAAGCAGAGGAAGATGAAGCAGGTGCAGTATTGAAAGAACCTGAACGAACAACAAATGTCTTGGCAGCCATCGTTAGGATAGTAGGAATGCGCAGTGAAGGAGCAAATCATACACAACAACAATTTAGACAGGCACGCACACACAATATCAAATAAGACAGGCACGCGCCTTGGAATAGAGCAATGCGCTGCATACCTGGGTGGCCGCACGGAGGTGGAGGGGGCTGTCGGCTTCGTACCGCTGACGGACAGATTTGCTCCCGGTTGCGCTTCTCCATGGGCTCGCTGTCTCACTCTCCCTCCTCTCTTCATCTCGTCCTCCCCTCCCCTTCTCAGCCCAAGGACGACGACGGGGACGGCTCTTGGTTGCGCTTCTCCATGGGCTCGCTGTCTCCCTCTCCCTCCTCTCTTCATCTCGACCTCCCCTCCCCATCTCAGCCCAAGGACAACGACGCAGACGCCATCTCCGTGGCCGACCCGCTCCGGCCGGCGCTCAACCTAGCACGACAGAACGAGAAATCGGTGGCGGCGATGAGAACCTGCGGAGGGGGCGGTGGTGCGGGGTGCGGGCGTGGGCGGCAGCTGCAGGTGGAGGGTTGCCACGGGCCAACAAATAGATCTATCACGCAGGAGATCGGGCCCCGCATGAGATCCCACGGCGGATTGTCAGTGAGGTCGTCGGCGGCGGCGGCGGCGAGGAACCTGAAAGAGGGCGGACGCACAAGTTCCGACTGCGGTTTGTCCGTCAGGTCGTCCGCGGCGGCGGTGGCTACGAAGCTGACAGGGCGCAACGGATCAGGATCGCGCGAGGGGTTTGGGAGTACGTGATCGCACGAGTGGTTTTTTTTCTGCGTGCGGGTTTTTTTTGTTGCGTGCGGGTGAGGTGGGGGTGTGGCAGATTGCTGGGAGGTGGGAGGGAGGACGAAAAAACCGGACGAAAATGGTGAGACTAAAATAAAATCCGGAACACGACCTACCAACTGAGACATTAAAAATAGAGACTCTCTGCAGTTACCCAGCTTGCTACAGTGCATTGCTTGCTACATGGGCCGGCCTAATAGGGGAGCGCGCCAGTGTGATTGCTCAACTGTTTGACGCAGCAAGCGTTGAACAAGAGCTCCCTCAAAAAACAAGAAGTCGCTGTGGCAAGGTCGCTCTGGCACACCTTACAGACCGGAGTTCGACTCGAGTGGGCTGCTTTTATTAAAAAAATACGTTTCTTTATTTCACAGATTTACTTGAGAGGCACAAATTTACTTTGCATGTTGGCATAGTTTTGCTTCCGCGAGAGTCACAGCTACTGCTCTAGAAAAGGAAAAAAAAATGCATTCTTTGTTTCACAAGAGACACAGATTTGCTTTTCGTGGTGGCTCATGTTTACTTCCCGCCAGAGGAACAACTATGTCTCGCAGAGTTTCATGCTTTCTTAGATAGTGCAAGTTTCCTTCCTTGAGGGGCACATCTCTGCCTCTAAAAAAATGTTTTTTCTTTCGAGAAAGGCACAGATTTGCGTGGTTTGCAGGTGTGCCTCTCGGAAAATGGAAAAAAGTGGGCAAAATCGTGCTTCAGGCTTGTTTTCTTAATGAAAAAAACTCATTAAAACCTATTAACATAGGATCTAGTTTTAAAGATATCAACCCAAGAAATCCAAAAGTGAAAACGGTTCATGATTTAGATTCGCGGTCTAAACATGAAAATATTTTAAACGAACGAATATACGAAAAATAGAAAACTCTCAGATTGTAACGAGTGGCGCAGATGCAATACGTCGCTCGTCGCAACCTGAGAAGATGTAATTGACCTTTACAATGGGCACCCTTAATTAATGATTTCGCAGTTTGCGCTGAATAGGACTTAGGCCTGACGGCTTCGGATATGTCTGGCCCAAGTGAGTGTACTATTGTGGTTGTGGGCTGGCCGGTTAGTTGCTAAAATGTTCGTTCATTTGTTTGACTGGTCATTTTGTTGTTTTTTCGGCTTGTACTTGAAAACAAAT
This sequence comes from Triticum aestivum, assembly GCF_018294505.1. NCBI lineage: Eukaryota > Viridiplantae > Streptophyta > Magnoliopsida > Poales > Poaceae > Triticum > Triticum aestivum. The sequence continues at coordinate 585,192,863 of NC_057807.1, read as the reverse complement.
AATTACACAAATTCTCAAATATATTTTACTGTATTTTTAAAATCATTCGTGACATATGTTTAAATACTATAAGAGTGCGAAATTTTGTTAGTGTACTTTATAAAGAAATTGACATCATTCAAAAAATTAGTCGTGGCAGTTAAATATGTCCACGTGATCCAGAAAAATGTACATAAACTTTTCAAGAATATTAAAAAAATAGAAAATTTTCATGTACCCAAAAACATTGTTTCGCACCATTCATAAAATAATGTTCATGCTTTTAATATATGTTTCTGACCTTTTTTAGAAAAAATTAACAACGTACAAAAAATCTGCAGTGTTAAATTTTTTCTTTATTATTCAAGTAAAATATTCAGCATGTAATTGTAAAAAATTTAACAAGCTTCAAAAAAATTGCGAAAACATATATTTGGAAACTATTTAACATTTATTTAAAATGCTAAACATGTCTAAATCATATTTTATATGTATACCAGAAATGTAAGATGTATATAAAAAAATTATATTTGAAAAAAAACATTATTATGTATTTGAAAAATGTTCCCGATGTAGAAACAAATGTACAATGTGTACCAAAAATGTAGACGGGTGTTCTAAAAAAATCAAAGAAATCCTGATGAAAACCAGAGAAAGAAACAAAGAAAAACGGAAAAAGAAATAAAACCAGAAGAGAATGGGTGCAACAATGAAAATTCGATAAGAAACAACACAGAATGGAAAAAAAAATAGTGTTCGCATCTACAGTATTGGCCGACGATCATTTGTTTTGTTGCTTTTGGATTCACCTATTTAGCGCATTTTCAACGCAGACCCTTAAATCGCCCCTATGTCCTTTTTGAGAGTCCGTATATTTTTTGTCATCCAAGGATATACTTCAAACGTCTGCAGACTGGTCCAGATATTCTAATTCTGGTAACCTGGAAGCAAACTTTTGTGTGTGTGTGTGTGGGGGGGGGGGGGGGGGGGGGGGGGGGGGGGGTCTTGGGAGTCCAGACATCCATTTAGCCAGCCAAAAACCACCACATCGAACATCCGAACATCCCCTCTCTCTCATCAACTACGATATGCACATGCATAGATGGACATTTAGGAGATATGGTTGGATAGTCGGCTGCCGCATTAGTGTTTGCGGACTGGTCTAGACCAGTTCATGGACAAATAGTGTGTTTGTTTTAGGAGTTAGCATTGGAGATGCCAGTAGGTATCCAATTTTTTTTGGGAACGTTTTATAACCTTCCTGAACAGTTTTTTGTATTTCTTTTACACCCTTTTTTATTTTGTCTGTTTTCTTTTTAATTAATTTTTTCATATTTAAATGTAGGCATATATTTTGAAATTTTATTTTTAATTCTCAAAAGTTTTTGAAATTTGTAACAATTTTTAAAATTACTAAATACTTTTTGAATTTGCAAATATTTCTTGAAATTTGGAACTTCTTTAAAAAATGACGATTTTACAATTCAGAATTATTATTATATACTTTCATTTGTAGATGCTATAATATATATTTATATTATGATGATTTTAAATTTGTGAACATTTTTAAAATACATGAAGATTAATAAACTTTGTGAACATTTTTTTGTGTTAGTGGACATTTTTCGAGTCAGTGAACTTTTGAAATCCGATTTTTTTTTATTTGTGAATTTTTTCCAAATTCGTGAACATGTTTCAAATTTGTAACATTTTTTAATTCATGAACATTTTTCAATACATGGAGGTACCTGTAGACTGCAAGAGTTGAATGCCTTGCAACACTTATAGAACTTCACTTCTCTCCCAACAGTTCTAATACGGATGTCAAGCCATGCTAGCCATGCTAGTTACACAAGGCTATTTCAAAATGAAGTTTACTATTTTCATGTTCCTCCTTCCATAGTTCTGTTCAGTTTTTTCCCACACCTGAGAAATCACTTCCGTGCAACAATTCATTAGTACCATAGTAATATGATAGCAGCGATAGCCAAGTAACAGTAGCAGTAGCAGCAATAGTAGCAAATTTGTAACCATCAGAGTAGTAGTACTTGAGCAAAGGCAATAGTATTGAAGCATAGGCACAGAGTAGCGATGGATATTCAGATGAGATTCAATATATATCTGTCACAACCTAGAGCAATACACAATAGCTCCAACTCATCAATCATATATAGGCATGTATTTAAATACATTAAAACTAAGCACTTTTCCAGCCCTCTCAGGGCATCAGCGCTGTCAGCCATTTGATCGTTAGTTTGAAGCATTTTTGGTCGCTAGATGAGGTGTGAACCGCTCCTAATCCGGTTTAGTTTGCTAATAATGATTGCTAACCATCTTGGGCCACTACTCCGGTCGCTTTTTTGAGCGCTCAGGATAAATTGGGACTAATGGGCCTCTAGCAATCTCCATACAGACACGATGTTATGGAACCCCTAAAACTATACCTACAGAGTACGAGCGAAGGAGGCATGTCTCCTATTCCCTAGGTATGCCGCCGCCGCCGCCTCTGTCGATCTCCTCTTCCCTCTAGGCTGCTGCTACTCTTGCATTTCCACTCATCCCCAAACCCCGTCCCTCGCGATCCCTCCCCTCTTACGACCGAGGATGAACCATTGGTGTGCTGCCACCTTAAGTGAGATGCCGCTGTTGCACATGGAAGATGCGAAGGGGCATAACTATACACGCAACCGGCAACCCCTATTGAGGCCACAACGGCGGACGCCCCTTGACGGGCAGGCGACGAGAACGGCAGGGCGAAGAACTCTCGCGTCCTGATTCCAGTTTAATGTCGCATTTGACAGCTGACGGCAGGGAGAAGGTCAAGGCTAAGGTATATCACGAAACTCTGCCCTACACACCTGATTCCATTTCACTTCATGATGATGTCGCTAACTATACCTGGCCAAACCTCAGGCCGGGCCGGGCCTAGCCAAGCCCGATACAAAAAACCCAGGCCCGGGCCCGGCCCAGCCCGGCCATCAGGCTTGTTTTCTGGGCCCGAGCCCGGCCCGAAGACGTAAAAGCCCGTCGGGCTCCGGGCCGGCCCGGCCCGACCTTTAGAAAAATGCAAAAACGACGGGCCCGGGCCTGGCCCGGCCCGGCCTTCGGGCTCAAAATCTAGGCCCGAGCCTGACCCCGGGGCAGCGTCGGGCTTTTTTGGGCCGGGTCGGGCTTCCCATGGCCCGGACTACCGCTAACACCCATCCCGAATTTAACAGCAACCAAGAAGTAGGATTATCCCTCCGGTTCTATCAATTTTGCAATCGCTGTGTCCGTGTTGTGTTTGTTGGCCGGTGAGCATCCACGTTTCCCTTCTCCTTTCATTTCAGATGTATGTTTTTTGGGTACAAGGTATTGTGCTTGAGCTCCTACTTCATAGTACTAATTTACACATCAGTCAAGTAACTATTTGTATATATTGTGCAGATTCAGGTTTGCATATGGTGATTCTAATGTGGATTTTTGGTTTTCAGTTCAAGTAATTGGGTTCCTGGTTGTATTGCCATTTCTATCTGTACAAGTGTACATACATCCAATTTCTAAGTATGAGAGGTACACAGTCCAGTCAACCAGAAGGCTTTTGATTCTCTGCCCTTCGGCATTAGTCTGTACTGTACTCTTGTGCCTGAGATATTATAACTACGCACTAATCGAGCTCTCTCAGACCATTAACGTCTTAACCCGTTGGATCTGCTACTTGGCCATTTCTGACCGTTGGATGCTATTCTGGTCCCCCGTGGGCTCTGTACGCTATCACCTTAGTCCCAACTGAATTGGGCCGCTGCTCCAGGAACTATTTCGGGAGTTTCCTGTTACTTTGAGCCAAATGGGCTGGATATCAAAACTCGAAAATTTCTGTCGTGGCGAAGACGAGACACAACCACACCTGTGCCGATCACTGCGTGTGTCGATGCAATTCCTGGGTGATGCGGGCATCAGTTGACGAGTGGTCTGCTCGGTCGGCGTCTCCACTGAGGGGACTAGACCGGTCGATGTCAGAGGGGAGGTTGTGGGTGATGCATGTGGAGGGGAAGCGGCAACGGACTGTTCGAGTGAAACTGAACCACAAGGATTGAAGGAGGCAATCAATCTTCAGTTTTCGGGAGCATTCATCCTGATTGATGTGTGACACTCGCCCATGGCCATTAAATAAGTGCAGGTGTGCGTTCCTTTTTCCCTGGCCTCTTCCAAGAGCACCCTACCCCCATGTTATATGTAGCTCCATCCCCAGGATTTCTTCCTTGCTGCCAATACTCTGGATCTCTGCTACTTGCCGTCAATACTACTGCTGACTGTGTTGCTGGTGTCCCTAGGCGCTCTGACGTCCAAGACGGCCGCTACGCTGGTCTACCGCTCACTTGAGAGGATTTGGGAGGATCGTGGGCTGCAGATCCAAATTATTATTTTACCGGTCACATCGACACATCTTAGAAAACCTTCGCTGCATTTCTTCAGTTTTCAGATTCTTCAATCCGCACATGGTTTGATCTGGAACACCTGCTATACTTTCTTTCTCCATGTCTTTTTTGGTTCTGTATATTGTTTGCAGATGACAAGAAATATCTTATTAGGATAACGCGTGCAACACACTAATATCTTTGAGAGCTCAGCAAAGGCAATATCATGTTGCTGTCCGATGGTGTCTCCAGACCAGTTCAGTGATGTGAATTTCAGAGAATGAATGATGTGAGTTTCAGAGAATGTAATTGTTGTTTTGAGCTCAAAATGACCACTTTTGATTTATATTTTCTGATTATATTTTCTTTTTCTCAATTGTAACTTGAACCTGTGTGGTTTCATTAAATTAAATCAGGGAGGAATCTCTTCTTGAAAAGAGCACTGAAACTAAAGTACAGGTGACCACATCATATTTATCTGAACTATATCTATATCGATTATCATGGGATGCATGCGTACATGTTATGTTACTTCTGCTCGAATTCACAACATTATGCTTTCTACATGGGAACAATTAGAGAGTGAACCGCTCGAGACCAATACATTTTAAGCAATGGAAACACACTGATCATGTTGTAATGATTTTCCTTGTTCTCTGTAGATTATTCGTTGTATTTTTGCTGTATTTGGCATTGCTACTAGCGTGCTACAGCTCGGTGGCGCACAAAGTTTTCCCTGCTGGTTTCTAACTAAGGTTAGTAATTTTGTCCCCGCAAAAAAAGGTTAGTAATTTTGTGTTTTTCCAATAGGCCGCATTGTCTTGATATACATCACTATGAAAGTTTTACTCGATTTCCAACAAACTATAGTAGAGTGAAATTTTGGAAGTTGATTTTGTTATCACTGAATGTGGATATGAACTAGAGTTGCAAACGAGGACAACGTACTCATAATTTCTCATTGCATGCATGTCTCATTTACATTATATCCTTGGTAATCCTGTATTGACATTTCTGTTTATTCTTTGTTAGTCTTTAACTCCAATGTATCTCAACATTCATGGTAAGGTATGGTGCCCATTGGTTCTTGGTATGTCTTTGGATCCACTGTTTTCGCTTCATCCATTCAGGCAAATTTGAATACTATGTATAGGTAATGTTAGTCCACTTGACCATTCCATAACATGTTACATTTCTGTTTCTGTTAATGGTTCTTGCCCACTTTTCAGGAAACACAAGTACCAACTGTCAAGACCACCTGCCATATAGTTGTTATTCAGGTTTTGGTTTTCCAAGTTTCTGCTAGCATTATTAGCTCTTAAAATTTATGATGCACTGGATAAATGTTACATGTGCTACTTGTGTTGATAGACCTACAAGGAAATGTGCTTTCATTAATATCGTCTTTACATCTTCCTCAAAAAACACTTTGATTCGAAGTGACATGCTTGGAGGTAGACATTGTCCTACCTAGATGAAAATAGTTTGCATATGCTCTGCAGGGAATATCTTTCTTGCCGCTCTTATTAAACAATAGAAGATCAACTAATGGTATGGTTCCATGGTTACGTACAACTTTGTATTCTTTAGTTACCTAGCCTTAGTCTGCTTACTTTATGAAGAGTTGATCTTATGGCATCTATTTTGGGTTACCCTATTTGGCCTGTTTGCACATGTTGCTACTCTGATATGTGGCATGTCATATTAGGGTATTACTAGATTGTACTATCCTAATTTTGGTGGTCACTCTGGTTCTATGTGTTGCTTACCTAGGGAACATTCGCCGGCAAGATCCAAATTTTGTTGGTTCAAAGTAGTAATTTTTGTAAGCTATTAATACCACCAACATTTTTACATAATATTATTACCCACCTTTTGGTCCTTTTTTTAATTTCTATCATCCAATTGCAAAAATATATGGGCGCAGCAACGCGCGCCAATCATGATCTAGTTCCATATATAATCATACGTGCTTGTGATAAGAACTTGCATAACATCTTTTGTCCTACCCTCTCATGTCAGCGGGGTCCTAATGGAAACTAAGAGTAATTAAAACGCTTCTTTTAATAGAGAACTGGAATAAAGCATTAACACATGGCGAATATATGAACTCTTCAAGTTAAAGTCATCCCCGTCAATATCCCAATTCGAGGTCACCTTGGGAGGTCTAAGGTTCAGAACGATAACAGGCGCATACAACTTGCAGGTAAGATCAAGAACACAAATATATTTATGAAAGCATAATATGTCCAGATCTGAAATCACGACACTTGGGCCCAAGTGACAAGCATCAAGCATAGCAAAGTCATAGCAACATCAACCTCAAAACATAGTGAATACTAGTGACCAAGCCCTAACAAATTGACATGATTACATATGAAATCTAATCCAGCTCTAGTATGCCTATAAGGGGATTTCAAACATAGGGTGGCCAACAAGGCAAAAGCCGATCATCTCGCCAAGCATGCACTGCCTAGCGCCTGGCCAGTCTCTCCTACTCATCCAATGATGGCACCACCACTGATGACGCCTATTCCCCTCCGGTTGCCAACACCTACCAAAGGAGTAGTTGATCATATTAGTTGATCGAGGAACTTGGTTTATTTTGTGAACTTTCTATGTTCAACTGCAATGTAAGCTTCTTATGTCCAATCTATGCTATGTTCAATTTATCTACTTAATGTTGACCACGTTATATGGGGTTGCATGGATTTGGGGGTACGGATAAGAGTGAAATAGCTACGGACTGATACGTCTCCAACATATCTATATTTTTCGATTGTTCCATGCTGTTATGTTATCAATCTTAGATGTTTTATATTCATTTACTAGCAAATGAATATCATTTTTGGGACTAACCTATTGACATAGTGCCCAGTGCCAGTTGCTATTTTTTGCTTGTTTTTTACTTCGCAGAAAATCAATACCAAACGAAGTCCAAATGTAACAAAACTTTTTGGAGACTTCTTCTACCCAGAAGACACCCAGGAGGCCCAATAAATGCACTAGTGGGGCACACTAGGAACCAGGGCATGCCAGGGCCCCCAGGCGCATCCTGGTGGGTAGTGGGTCCCACAGGCACCCCTTCCACCGACCTCTGCATCCATAAATACTCTAAAATCCCAAAAACCCTAAGGGAGTCGATGAAACACAATTCCAGCCGCTGCAAGTTCCAGAACCATGAGATCCAATTTAGCGGCCCTTTCTGGCACTCTGCTGGAGGGGTTAACGATCATGAAGGGGTTCTTCATCATCACCCTTGCCCCTCCGATGATGCGTGACTAGTTTACAAAAGACCTACGTGTCCATAGGTAGTAGCTAGATGGCTTCTCCTCTCTTTTTCATCTCCTCGATGTTCTTGGAGATCTATTTGATGTAATGAATTTTTGCGGTGTGTTTGTTGGGATTCGATGAATCGTGAGTTTATGATCAGATCTATCCATGAATGTTATTTGAGTCTTTGATGATCTCTTTTATGCATGATTGTTATAGACTCGTATTTCTTCTCCAAAACTTTGGTTTGGTTGGGCCAACTAGATTGATTTTTCATGCAATGGGAAGAGGTGCTTTGAAATGTGTTTGATCTTGCGGTGCTCAATCTCAATGACAGAAAGAGACATGACACGCATGTATCATTGCCATTAAGGATAAAAAGATGGGGTCTATTACTACATGAATAGATCTTGTCTACATCATGTCGTCGTTCTTATTGCATTACTCCATTTTTCCATGAACTTAATACACTAGATGCATGTTGGATCATGGTCGATGTGTGGAGTAATAGTAGTAGATGCAGGCAGGAGACGGTCTACCAATCTTGGACTGATGCCTATATACATAATCATTTCCTTGGATATCGTCGTAGTTATTTGCTCTTCTGTCAATTGCTCAACAGTAATTTGTTTACCCACCGTATGCTATTTTCTCGAGAGAAGCCTCTAGTGAAATATACGGTCCCTGGGTCTATTTCATATCATATTAAAACCCAAAAATACCTTGCTGCAGTTTTTCTTTCTTTATTTTATTTTGTGTTTTTGAAAGATCTATTTATCAAATCTCATACAATTTAATCTATCTCAATACCGAGGTGGGATTGCAACCCCTCTTATGCATTGGGTTGCAAGTTCTTGTTATTTGTGTGCAGGTGTTGTTTACAAGTGTTGCTTAGTTCTCCTACTGGATTGATAACCTTGGTTTCATAACTGAGGGAAATACTTACCGTTGTTGTGCTGCATCATCCTCTCCTCTTCGGGGAATTACCAACGCAAATACAAGCAATCAGTCTCCAACGTATCTATAATTTCTGATTGTTTCATGCTATTATATTATCAAGCATATTAGCACGCATAGCAGTCCGGAGACAGTTCTCCTCAAGTAGCAAAATGTCGTCCCACCGGTGCTATCCTTGCGCTACTTCATCGTAGGCAAGTACTCAAGGTGACCCGTATATGAGTTCCGTGGGGATCACTGCTTCTACACCATACATTAGGTTGAAGGGAGTTTGGCTGGTAGCTCAATTTGGTGTCGTACGGAGGGACCAAAGAACCACCGGCAGCTTGTCGATCCATCGTCTGCCATATTTCCACATCTTACCAAATCTTCTTGTCTTGAGTCCTCGCAGCACCTCAGTGTTCGCCCTATCAGCTTGTCCGTTGCTTCTGGGATGGGCAACAGAGGCAAATGAGACCTTGCTTCCAAGGGCATGAACGTATTGCATGAAGGCGTGGCTCGTGAATTGGGTGCTATTGTTAGTGATGACTCTGGTGGGTACTCCGAAGGGGAACACCAATCCTTTCAAGAACTTGATAGCTGACTGTGCGGTCACCTTCCTCATGGGCTCCACTTCTGACCATTTGTAAACTTGTCGATTGCAACGTACAAGAATTCAAAGCCCCCGCTAGAATGGCGGAAGGGGCCCAAGATGCAGAGTCCCCAGACCAAAAAGGGCCATGGCAAGGGGATCGTCTGAAGAGCTTGAGCAGGCTGATGGACTTTCTTGGAATGGTTGCTTGTTGATATGCTGGAGTATTGATGTCCTCATGTCAATTATAGACTATTTCTTTGAATCATCTAAAATTCCAAATGTCAATGCTACAAACAAAAGAATATGTGATGAATATGTTAGGCAACATTCCACATCAAAATTCTGTTTTTATCACTTACCTACTCGAGGATGAGCAGGAATTAAGCTTGGGGCTGCTGATACGTGTCCAATGTATCAATAATTTTTTATTGTTCCATGCTGTTATATTATCAATCTTGGATGTTTTATATTCATTTGCTAGCAACCTTATATCATTTTTTTGGACTAACCTATTGACATAATGCCCAGTGCGAGTTGCTGTTTTTTGCTTGTTTTTTACTTCATTGAAAATCAATACGAAACAAAGTCCAAATGCAGCGGCAGTTTTTGGAGAAGTTTTTATGCCCAGAGACACCCAAGAGGCCCAAGAAGTGCACCAGAGGGGCCCTATGGGGCCCACTAGGCACCAGGGAACGCCAGTGCCCCGAGGCGCGCCCTGGTTTGTAGTGGGGCCCACAGCACCCCCTCTACCGACCTCTGCCGCTATAAATACTCTAAAATCCCAAAAACCCTAGGGGAGTCGACGAAACACAATTCCAGCCACCGCAAGTTCCAAAACCACGAGATCCAATCTAGAGGCCTTTTCCGGCACTCTGCCGGAAGGGCCAACAATCACAGAGGGGTTCATCATCACACTTGCCCTTTTGATGATGCGTGAGAAGTTTACCACAGACCTAAGGGTCCGTAGGTAGTAGCTAGATGGCTTCTTCTCTCTTTTTGATCTTCAATACAATGTTCTCCTCGATGTTCTTGGAGATCTATTTGGTGTAATGACTTTTTGCGGTGTGTTTGTTGGGATCCGAATAATCGTTAATTTATGATCAGATCTATCCATGAATATTATTTGAGTCTTTGCTGAAATCTTTTATGCATGATTGTTATAGCCTCGTATTTCTTCTCGGAAACTTTGGTTTGGTTTGGCCAACTAGATTGATTTTTCTTGCAATGGGAAGAGGTGCTTTGTAATGGGTTCGATCTTGCGGTGCTCAATCTCATTGACAGAAAGAGACATGACACGCATGTATCATTCTATTAAGGATAAAAATATGGGGTCTATTCCTACTTGAATAGATCTTGTGTATATCATGTCATCGTTCTTATTGTATTACTCCCTTTTCCTATGAACTTAATACACTAGATGCATGCTGGATAGCGGTCGATCTGTGGAGTAATAGTAGTAGATGCAAGTAGGAGTCGGTCTACTAATCTTGGACGTCTATATACATGATCATTGCCTTGGATAGCATCGTAATTATTTGCTCTTCTGTCAATTGCCCAATAGTAGTTTGTTTACCCACCATATGCTATTTTCTCTAGAGAAGCCTCTAGTGAAATCTACGGTCCCCGGGTCTATTTCCTATGATATTAAAACCCAAAAATACCTTGCTGCACTTTTTATTTATTTATTTTATTTTGTGTTTTTGCAAAATCTATTTATCAAATCTCATACGATTTAATCTATCTCAATACCGAGGAGGGATTGACAACCCCTCTTACGCCTCGTGTTGCAACTTCTTGTTATTTGTGTGCAGGTGTTGTTTACATAGTGTTTCTTAGTTCTCATAATGGATTGGTAACCTTGGTTTCATAACTGAGGGAAATACTTACCATTGTTGTGCTGCATCATCATCTCCTCTTTGGGGAAATACCAATGCAGATACAAGCAATCAGTCTCCAAAGTATCTATAATTTCTAATTGTTTCATGTTATTATATTATCAACCTTGTATTCTTGTTATACCATTTTAAACCATTTTTGGGAACTAACTGATTAACTCAGTGCCAAGTGCGAGTTGTCATTTTTCTGTTTGTTTTTTGGTTTTATGGAAAATCCATATCAAACGGAGTCCAAACACGATGAAACTTTTTTGATGATTTTTTCTGGACCAAAAAAGACTTATGAAGCTTTAGGAGGTGTCCAGATGACAAACGAGGAGGCAGCAAGGCAGGGGGTGCGCCGCATGGGGTAGGCATGCCCTGCCCCCTTGTGGATCCCCTGTTGCTCCGATGAACCTAATTCTCGCGCTATAAATTCACATTAATCCCAAAACCCTCAGGAGAGGCCCCGAAAACTTTTCTTCCGGCGCCGCAAGCCTCTGTTCTTCCGCAATCCCATCTGGAGGCCTTTTCTGGTACTCTGCCGAAGGGAGAATCGATCACAGAGGACTTCTACATCAAGCTTGCTACCTCTCCAATGATGCATGAGTAGTTCCCCATAGGACCTACGGGTCCATAGCAGTAGCTAGATGGCTCTCTCTCTTTGTGATTTTCAATACAATATTCTCTTCGGAGATCGATTTGATGTAATCTTTTCTGGCACGTTTGTTCGGATCCGATAAATTGTGGGTTTATGATTAGATTATTCATTGAAAGTGATTGAGTCCTTTCTGGACTTTATTATGTGTGATTGTTATAGCTATGTGAACCTTTCTCATCTATGAGTTTTCTTTGGCCAAGTTAATGAGTAGATCTTTAGTGGAAGAGGTGCATACACTACTGCAGGATGCTGCTAACGCGACACTACAATCAGAGACCCTTTGATGAAACTGTGTATGATGCATTAATCGCAAATGGGGATGTAAAAAAACCGTCGAAAAATATGAAAAACGTTTGTGATGGTGGAGACATAAAACACGGTTCATATTTTAGTTACGTGTGCGATGCGGGGCATACGGTTGATCCATACGAATTGTTTGCGATTAGACAGAACAGCAAAAACAAGGAGCCATATCAATGTGTGTGTGATATATGGCATAGAGTTCGCTCCGATGAACTGTTTGTTATTAGGGAATGTAACAGAAAAGGTCAGCCGGATCAAGGTGTGTGTGATATACGACATACGGTTCACTCAGACAAATTGTTTTCGATTAGGGAACACAACAGAAATGGTTCAACTTAACAAGATTTGTGTGATATGCAGAAAACAGTTCACATAGATGAACTATTTGCGACGAGCCAAAAAAACACAAATGATTCGTGTAAACAAGATGTGTGTGATACGCGGCAATCAGCCCACTCGGATGAACTGTTTGCGATGAGAAAATATAACACACACGGTTAAGAGAGTTAATTCGTGCTCGATTCTGTGTGTACTAAAAACTTTGAAAATGCATACTAGTTGCTTGCGATGGCTAGGAATATCGCACACGATGCGTGTGCGAGTACTCGTGTGCGAGTACTCGTGTGCGATGATTAGTAAGTTACACATATGTTTCCTTATGTTAACACGTGTGTGATAAATAACACGTGGCACCGCATACGGTATTTGGGTTGTGTGTGTGCTCCAGTTAGTCTTCCCATGCTCCAGCGAATGCTTCCCGTGCTCCACATGGGTGAATTGTAAAGTCCACGCCTCTTCCCAAATCGGTTTCCCGCCACCAGCTAATGGCTTGCTGCATATAACCCAGGCGGCAACGCACCGTCATGACACTCTACGCAAATCTAGTCCTTACCCATCTACCATTAGTTATTCCAAGCATGCCAGACAACGATCAAAGCTTTGACGTCAACCCCTACCCGCGTTACATCTTCGGCGAGCAGAACGAGCCAGAGCAGGCCAGGGAGCAAGAGCTTCATCAGCCAGTGCAGTCACCATGGCCTATCGGCAGCGATATCGGCCTGACAGTCCTTGGGCGCACAATCGACATATTGCGGAGGAGGTGTGATGAGCAGTTTGCTATCCACCGTGCAAAAGATCTAGAGCTACTCGGTGGCATGATCGACGACCCACCCAAAGAGCCGTAGTCACCAGTGCTCATTGAGAGCCTATGCCCCACAAGGAATGGGCAGAGACCTCCGCGATTCAGTCAAGACACAGCTAGCCTGCGACTTCATCATTGCCCGCGGTGGCCGTGTCAACCTTGATCCCGACGATGTGGTGGCAAGGCTCGAGCACATCCTTGGTGGAGTTAACGTCCTCGACGAAGTAGAACATCGCCATTGTGAAATCCTAAGGATGTAGGTGATGGAAATGGAGTAGTTCCGCGGAGATATCACTCACGCAATTGTACGCCGTCAAGCTCTTCTAGAAGAGGCCCAACAGCCCCAAGAGCCTCCCAGCACGAGCAACTCTGTAGGCGGAGGTGGGTCGGGACACTTGGAATGAACGGCCGCAAGGGTGCTATGCTAATCATGGAGTCCGAGAAGACCGTCGTTAGAAGGCTGCCAACTCAGCCTTTTAGCCTATATTTTATTATAATTGTATGCATATGTAGGTCGTGAGTGTTTTGGGCATTGCGGCATGTGGCATTTTAAATTATCCTGAATATGTAAGACAATTATTAACCGTTGCCATTGTAAATTTGGCTCAACGGTGAGCAGAGCACGCGCAGGGATGCCAGAGCTAAGCTCGCTGCAGCCGCCTCAATGGCGAGCAAAATGCACAGATGGATGCAAGCAGAGCGCGCTGCGTCTGCCTCAACAGCGAGCAACCACATGGTCAACCTTCTGGCACCCCGTGGGAGGCATGTCGGCGCATCCATTTGACACGATGGTGATATCTTGACCATGTGTGATAGTGGGCAGACACGTACACGTACATCCAAGAATGCGGGACCATATTTCAGGCTTCCGATGCGTGGCATACAGTTGATCCATAAGAATTGTTTGCGATGAGCCAGAACAAAAGAAACGGGCTTTCTAGGCTCAGAATCATCAATAAAGTTTGACCTTGTTTCTCGTCACGTTGCAGATTACAACGCAATAAGTAATTGCAAATCTGTTCACACCCATAAAACTAATATGTGTTCACACTTAGCATCGGGCTATAAAAACTACCCAGTCAAAAATTACTTCATAGTTCCTCTCCTCATCACCCACAAACCTGGTCTTTCCTATCAAGTCGTTGCGCCATGAACGGTAGGAGCAGTTTCGGGTGGACATATAACCAAGCCGCAAAGAACAAGGCCGCGGAAGCACTAGAGAGGTCCCGCCGCCAAGCGGCAGCTGCAGCAGAGATGCCCCGGTGTGCCGCCCTCGAATGAGCTCTCATGGGCACGCGAGGCTCTCATAAGCGCACTCGCCACGTCGGTGATTGTGACGAGCTGGCGTTGCTGAAGTCCTTGGATGGCGACGACGACATTGTTGCTGGCCTCATTAAGTACTAGGAGTTGGTTGATGGCTTGATGAAGCTGCTTGAGATCAACAATGCCTCGATTGAGAAGGCGATCGGCCTCGTCGAGAAACTCATGGGTGACAATGCGAAGCTCCTCAAGGCAGTCGCCGAGAAGGAGGAGGAGGTCGCTGGCTGGATGATGCTGCATGAGCAGAGCAGTGCCTCAGGGATGACGCTGACAGCGGTCATCGAGGAACTGATGGGTGATTTGAGGAAGCTCCGAATCGAGCGCGAGCAGGAGGTGGAGGAATATGTGGCTGCTTTCAAGCAAAGTCGTGAGGAATTGAAGAAGGAGCTGGAGGATGTCGTCGTCCGACGATCCATTGAGGAGTAGAGACAGTAGTGACCCAAATCGTTGTATGCGATTTCCTTCTTCTCTTGCCCCCATGTTTTCCAGGCTTTGCCGCATGTGGCATTTTAAATTATCCGGAATATGTAAGACAATTATTATCCACGGCATTGTAAATTTGTCGTCGTATTATTCGTTGCCATTTTATTTGTCATCGTATTATCCGTTGCCCTATGTGGCATTTTAAATTAGGCCAAAATACAAGTTGAAAACACGAACAAAGCAAATGCTAACGTTGAGCGGGTGAGGGAGTCTTGGATTAGGGGGTCCTCGGACAGCCGGACTATATGCTTACGCCGGACTATTGGACTATGAAGATACAACATTGAAGACTTCATCCCGTGTCCAGGTGGGACTCTCCTTTGCATGGAAGGCAAGCTTGGCAATTCGAACATGTAGATTTCCTTCTCTGTAACCGACTTTGTGTAACCCTAGCCCCCTTCGCTGTCTATATAAACCGGAGGGTTTAGTCCGTAGGACAACAACAATCATAATCATTGGCTAGCTTCTAGGGTTTAGCCTCTACGATCTCGTGGTAGATCAACTCTTGTAATACTCATATCATCAAGATCAATCAAGCAGGAAGTAGGTATTACCTCCATAGAGAGGGCCCGAACCTGGGTAAACATCGTGTCCCCCACCTCCTGTTACCATTAGCCTTAGACGCACAGTTCGGGACCCCCTACCCAAGATCCGCTGGTTTTGACACCGACATTGGTGCTTTCATTGAGAGTTCCACTGTGACGTCACCATAAGGCTTGATGAGTCCTTCAATCATCTGCAACGATGCGGTCCAGGGCGAGGTTTTCCTCCCCGGATAGATCTTCGTATTCGGCGGCTTCTCACTGCGTGCCAACTCGCTTGTCCATCTGGAGCAGATCGATAGCTACGCCCCTGGCCATCAGGCCAGGTTTGGAAGCCTGAACTACACTGCCGACATCCGCGGAGACTTGATCTTCGACGGATTCGAGCCCATGATTGGTCCGCCCTACAGCCGCGATGAGCATGACTTAGATCTGCCATCGGACGGCGATCAGGAGATCACACATGCAGCTGCCCCGGCTTTAAATCTGGAGCAGATCGTGCCATCCGAGGACGGGCGGATGGACCCCGCCACGGAGGCCACACACTCAGTGGCGATAGAGCCAAACAACGATCTCACTTCCAAGGAGGTCTGTGTGATCGGATCCTCGGACTCGTCTCCGGCCATAGGCTCCAAACCGTGTACATCCGCGCCCATCAAATCTAACTGGGCGCTGATCATGGAGTTTAGCTCCGCGGATATCTTTCAGCACTCGCCCTTGGGCGACATGCTAAATTCACTAAAGTCTCTCTCCCTGTCAGAGGACTCTCGGACGAACTATGTCCGGCTTGAGTGGGAAGCGGACGATGAAGGAATTTGTTGCCCACCCACCACCCACTTAATAGCCACTATCACGACTTAACCGACATGCTTGATTTCGACTCTGAAGACATCGACGGTATGGACGACGATGCCAGAGAAGAATAGGAACCACCGCCCACGGGGCGCTGGGACGGCAACCTCATCATATGACATATATATGGTGGATACGCCCAAAGAAAATAATGGTAAGGATCAAAAGGATGCAACGGAGGGTGACCCTCTGGAGAAGCAACCTAAGCACCGACATTAGCGGCACCGCTCTAAACCCCGCCATAGCAAAAATAGCGATACCGGCACCAGAGACAATAGCACTCCGGATGATGCCGAAGATGAAAACAATCCCATCGAGACAAGCTTCGAGCAGGCCATACGGGAGAGCGGGCAAGCTAGCCCCGATGAACAGGCAATGGATGAAGATTCGGAGGATGACAATTACATGCCCCTATTCAAAGATGAGGTGGGCCTCGGCAACGAAGAATTTATCGTGCCTAAGGATCCCGTCGAGCAGGAGCGCTTCAAGCGCCGGCTTATAGCCACTGCAAAGAGGCTGAAGAAAAAACAGCAGCAACTTCAAGCTGATCAAGATCTGCTCACTGGCAGATGGACTAAAGTCCTGGCAGCCGAGGAATACGGACTCGAGCGCCCCAACAAAAGATACCCAAGGCGCAGGTTGTTACCTCAATTCGAGGACGAGGCACTAGAGCCCACACTTCAAGCGCAGGATGCGGCGGACCGACCACCCCGTGGCCGTGACAAAGTGGCATATCAGCCTGAACACCAGCCAGCACCAACGTCGCCGAACAACTAAAAACACCAAGGCCCGGGGCTACATGCACGACCTGCGAGACGAACTGGAAAACAAAGCAGGATAATCCAGATCGATCTACGGATCGCGGGGCGCGCTCCAATGCTTGACGATGACCGCCACACCGGACATACTAAATACAAATCCGTCCGAGCCGAATACAGCAGACCAGATTCATCCGAGCTGCGTCGCGATGTAGCCCAGCACAGAGGCGTCGCACACCCCCTATGCTTCACTAACGAAGTAATGGGACATGAATTCCCAGAAGGGTTTAAACCCGTAAACATAGAACCATATGATGGGACAACAGACCCCGCGGTGTGGATCGAAGATTTCCTTCTCTAGATTCACATGGCCCGTGGCGATGATCTACACGCCATCAAGTACCTCCCACTAAAACTCAAAGGACCAGCTCGGCATTGGGTGAATAGCCTGCCGGCAAACTCCATTGGCAGTTGGGAGAACCTGGAAGATGCATTCCTTGACAACTTCCAGGGCACTTATGTGCGACCACCGGATGCTGACGACTTAAGTCACATAACCTAACAGCCCGGAGAGTCAGCCAGGAAATTCTGGACTCGGTTCTTAACTAAAAGGAATCAAATTGTCGACTGGCTGGACACCGAAGCCCTAGCGGCCTTTAAGCATAACATCCGTGACAAGTGGCTTTCCCGACACCTCGGCTAAGAGAAGCCGAAGTCCATGGCAGCCCTGACGACACTCATGACCTGTTTTTGTGCGGGCAAGGATAGCTGGTTGGCTCGTAGCAACAACACATTAAGAAATCCTGGCACCTCAGACGCCAGAGATAGCAACGGCAAGCCCCGACGCAACAGACATAAGCGTCGCAACAATGGCGATAACGCCGAAGACACGGCCGTCAATGCCGGATTCAGCGGCTCCAAACCTGGTCAACGGAAAAAGCCATTCAAAAGAAACAATCCGGGCCCGTCTAGTCTGGACCGCATACTCGATCGTTCATGCCAAATCCACGGCACCCCCGATAAACCAGCCAACCACACCAACAGAGAATGTTGGGTATTTAAACAGGCCGGCAAGCTGAATGCCGAAAACAAGGAAAAGGGGTCGAATAGTGATGACGACGAGGAGCCCCAGCCACCGAATACAGGGGGACAGAAGAAATTTCCTCCCCAAGTGAAAATGGTAAATATGATATATGCCACCCATATTCCCAAGCGGGAGCGGAAGCGTGCACTAAGGGACGTCTGTGATGGAGCCAGTTTCCCCAAAGTTCAACCCATGGTCTTCCTGTCTGATCACCTTTGATCGCTGGGACCATCCGACCAGTATCCGTCATGGTGGCTCAGCCGCACTGGTCCTTGACCCTATGATCGACGGATTCCACCTTACACGAGTCCTCATGGATGGTGGCAGCAGCCTGAACCTACTCTCTCAGGATATAGTGCGCAAAATGGGCATCGATCCCTCAAGGACCAAACCCACTACCACCTTTAAAGGTGTCATACCAGGTGTAGAAGCCTGTTGCACAGGCTCAATCACACTGGAAGTGGTCTTCAGATCCCCAGATAACTTCCGAAGCAAGGAGTTAATCTTCGATATCGTCCCCTTCCGCAGTGGTTATAATGGACCGCTAGGATGAACCGCATTCGCTCGATTCAATGCGGTGCCACACTATGCCTATCTCAAGCTCAAGATGCCCGGACCTCGCAGTGTTATAATAGTCAATGGAAATACAGAGCACTCTCTCTGTATGGAAGAGCACACTGCGGCCCTTGCAGTAGAAGTACAGAGCATCCTCCTTAGACAGACCTCCAATTCGGCGATAAAGCCCCCGGACACCGTCAAGCGAGTCCGGAGTACTCTGCAACAAGATCGACCGGCTCATCCATAGCTCGTCTAGCAATTCGGCCTCCGTCCTAGTCCCTGTCAAGCGGTGAAGTTTGTGCCGCGCATACATAATTACACACTCAAAATACCATGGGCACAGACGGAGGCACATCTATACAACGGTCCATAATGCGGCTCAACCACCCAGGGATCCGCATACCTTCACCTTTTTCTCTCTTTCAGGTTCTTCTCTTCGTGAGGCTCTTCTGGTAACCTGATCATCAGACCCATCACAGGACGGATATACCAAGGAATCAAGGAGCTTTGACATACAAGGGAATCCCCAGGTGATCTCTGCTAACGATCGTTATACCTGTTTTACATACCTGCATGCAACTCGCTCTTGGTAAAGGCATGTCAAGTAGCCCTACTTGCTTATCGCACTACTCGTACACATACGCCTTGACGTATCATTCAAATAACAATGGAAAACAATAACGTCAGCTTATTATTTCATTCATTTTCCTTGACTGTGTATTTGTTACAAATTGCACCCGTACATTCTGGTATGTTTAGTTCGCCAGGGGCTTCAGTGTACCCCATAACACGGTAGGAAAGTCCGAACACTCTTGACAGTGCGGCACCCCGAACTTATAGCATTATATGCATCATCTCCGAATCATGTCTTGGGTCAAATGTTGGGTTTGCCCAGCTCCCATGTTTAGCTACCTTACATTCCGCTATATTGGCTAAGGCAACACAGGGAGAACTACTGCGATTGTGTCCCGGTTCTTCCAAACGAGCACCTCAGTAGAGAAAGCCGAAAACTGACTGTCATGATATGGCGAGAGCTGGTCGCTGTTCGAGAGGTTACAAATCCTTAAAGATTTTTTCCGCTTTATGCGAGGAATCGGTTTTTGTCCGGTTTAGGCGTGTATAGCGCCCCAAGTTCAGCCTTCCGAATACCAGGGGCTACGCCAACATTTAAGATTATAGAACTTCTATGGACAAGTGAGGGTGATAAAGCTTTATAAGTCTGATTGCCTTGTTCGTTGCGCTAAACACCTCCTTAAAGGACCAAAAACATGGATAAAGAGTGCTTAGGTTTATCCTGAACACCCCTTTGCTAGTTACATGGGGGCAGAAGCCGACGACTTGCCAACTCTCAGATTTTTGTAAACGGACGCACAGGAGGTAAAATTTTAAATCAACAAGCATTATATTGCGCAAATGAACTTGTTTCATATTACAGGATAAAATGAATGTATTCATTCAAAGATTAGATCCTTTGTATATTGCTCCGCCACAACACGGGAGCCCTTCAGGATGCTGTCATAATATTTTTCGGGTCGGCGGTGCTCCTTGCCCTCTGGTGGCCCCTCGGTCATTAGCTTTTCGGCATCCATCTTCACCTAGTGCACTTTTGCGCGGGCGAAGGCCATCCGCGCACCTTGAATGCAAACCGACCGCTTTATGACCTCCAGTCGGGGGTAGGCACTCACGAGCCGCCTCACGAGACCGAAGTAGCTGCTGGGCATTGGCTCGGCAGGCCACAGATGGACTATGAGTTACTTCATGGCCAGTTCGGCTGCCTTGTGTAGCTCGACCAGTTGCTTCAACTGGTCGCTCAAGGGCATCGTATGTTCCGTCCCAATATATTGAGACCAAAACAACTTCTCCGTTGAGCTCCCTTCTTTGGCTCGGTAGAACTCCGCGGCATCAGATATGCTGCGCGGCAGATCCACTAATGCCCTGGAGAACTCCAAATTTGGGTAAGTAAAAAAGGAACGTCTCCCTCACATGCTTGCTTTGCATAATGAATGCCTTACCCGCTGCAATCTTCTTGGCCGCCTGGATCTCCTGGAGGGCCTTCTAGGCTTCGGCCTTGGCGCCTTGCACGCTTTGGAGGGCCTTGACAAGCTCGGACTCTTGAGTCTTAGAGTCATGCTCCAAGGACTTGTATTTCTGGATGTAATCCTAGAGCTCTTGCTGGACCTCGTTGACCCGGGCCTCTCGCTTCTCGTGCTCAGTGCGTTCCTTGGCCGCTTTGTCTTTGGCCTCGGCCAGCGCCTTCTTTAGGGCCGCCACTTCGGTCATGGCCCCTATAAAAGTTCAAGACGCTTCTATCAAGTAAAAACCATCTATCCTTTATAAATATATAGATAAGGTATTGTGTACATTGACTTTCCTCGAGCTGCCTCTTCACAAGGCTGAGCTCTCCCTCGGTCCGCTCCAGGTCCTGCTTTAGTCCAGAGACCTCCGCAGAACGGGCGTCAGCGGCCAGCAGCGACGCCTGCTTATTCACATAAAGACTTCTTCTATTAGACTCGTACGGACATTATTTGATCCTCTGTTCGGCTTTTCCTTCCAAACACCTAACAGAGCATTAGGGGCTACTGTCTACACTGTGATATTTTCTCACAATTCTATTACTTACCTCAAAGCCTATTAGCAGGCTAGCATAGGCTTCGGTCAATCTTCTTTTGGCGGACCGAACTTTCTCAATCACCGTACTCATAAGAGTACGATGTTCTTCATCTATGGAAGCGCCGTGAAGCGTTTCCAACAAACTGTCCGATGCCTCTGGATGGACAGAGGTCATCAGAACAGGCGGCTCGCCCCCTTTAGGGAGAGGTTGCTCGCCTGAATCCGGAACTACTCGGGTTTCCGAAGCCGTATTCGGCTTGGGGCCAAACTGGCTGCGGCCCCCATTATTGGAGTCTGTGGGGGTCTTTCTCCCCACGTGTCCGGCGACCGGGATTTTGCCCGAAGGTGTCTCCAGAACTGTCTCCCCTTGTCATAGTATCCTTCGGGACAACACCTCGGTGTTGTCCGCGGCCTTGGGGGAGGAGGCCGTTGGAAGTGAATCATTGTCCATCGCCGCCGGGTCTAGAGACCCCTCCGAAGAGGAGGATATCTCAGTGTTGGATTTGACCGAGCTGCAGATGTATGTTTTGCATGATGAGAAGTGATACAGCAAATGTACCGGAAATACTATCATGTTCGGATACTTACGACTTGGCCATGGGCTTGACCCTGGGTTCCCACTCCTCGCCGCTGTAGGTGGCTGCAGTGGAATAGTCCGAAGGAAGGTTTTCCACTTCTTGGACACCTTGGCCTTCCCCTGAGGGGTAGCCTTCCTCTTCTTGCTCCCCCAATAGGGGGGGAGGGGTGGATTTCTTCTTCCTCCTCCTCGTCTTCGGAGGAGGAGTGTGACTTGGTGTCTTCGGATGTCGTGTTCGATATCACCTTGCACCGGAGACCGTCTCTGGTCCTCGTGGCTTCTTCTTGGCCTTCTTCTTCGGCACATGATAGGGCGCCGGAAACAACATCTTTGTTAGAAGAGGTGATTCTGGATCTTCAGGAAGTTGAGCCGGATAGTTAATCCGCTCCGCTACCATTACCCAGGCCTGAAATATTGGCATGGAGGCTTAGGTTCCTCCCGCGGATGTGCTAATAAAAGACATATCTTGCAAATATGAAAATTTTCCGGATTGGCTTGGCGTCTTGTGCTGAGCCCGCGATCTTCGGTTGTGTGCGGTGGTACCTCGTTGGCCTTGAATAGCACCTTCCAGACATCTTCGTGCATTGTGTCGAAGAGATCTCGTAGTGTCCGATGTACGGCCGGGTCTAACTCCCACAGATTGCAAGCCCGTCTCTAGCACGGAAGAATCCGACGGAAGAGCATAACCTGGACCATGTTGACCAGCTTGATTTTCTTGCTGATCATATTTTTGACGCACGTCTGAAGTCCGGTTAGTTCTTCCGCTGAGCTCAGGCTGCGCCCTTCTCTTTCCAAGAGGTAAGCCGCATGGGGACGCCGGATCGGAATTCGGGGGTCACCGCCCAGTTGGCGTCGCGCGGCTCGGTGATGTAGAACCACCCGATTGCCACCCCTTCATTGTTTCCACAAAAGAGCCTTAGGGCCAGGTGACATCGGGCATCTTGCCCACCATGGTGCCTCCGCACTCCACTTGTTGGCCGCTCACCACCTTCGGCTTCACATTGAAGGTCTTCAGCCATAGGCCGAAGTGAGGTGGGATGCGGAGAAAGGCCTCGCACACGACGATAAACGCCGAGATGTTGAGAATGGAGTTGGGGGCCAAATCATGGAAGTCCAGCCCATAATAGAACATTAGTCCGCAGACTTACGGGTGGAGGGGGAATCCCAGCCCGCGAACAAAATGGGGTAGGAACACTACCCTCTCCTGGGGCTTCGGGGTAGGGATAATCTGCCCTTCGGCCGGAAGCTGATGCGCGATGTCTGCGGACAAAGTATCCGGCCTCCCAAAGCTTCTTGATGTCCTCCTTCTTGACGGAGGAGGCCATCCACTTGCCTCCCACTCCGGACATGTTCAGAATGATTTTGCGGGGAAGGTGAGGGCTTGAGCGCTGGAGCTCGAGAATGGATGAGCAGAGGAAGAAGAAGGCATGGGTGAAAAGGGGGAGTCCTTATCTCCTTATAAAGGCTACAGGGATCTTGCGCCTCCCCACTTGCCCTAAATACTCGCTTATTCCCCAAGCGTCGTGTTGATAGTGCAGTTGGGTTACCCACACCCATATTGATGAGAATCCCGTGGTAAGGGGACACGATCTCTGCTTTGACAAGACGTGCCAATAAAACCGCCTCACAATATGTGCAGTAGCAGGTTGAGAAAAACGGTTCGAATAATGACCGGGCCGCGACGTGATGTCACACTATGAAAAATTGTCAGCAGAATAGACTCGTGGAATATTGTACTCTCTACGGTGATCTGTGGAATTTGTTTTGTAGAGCCGGACACAATTCTTGTGTTCAAGATCTACTTTGGAGTATTCGGAGAAGGAACCCGCCTTGCAATGCCGAAGACAATCTGCGTGCCGGAGTCATCATCATTGAAGCCTGGTTTAGGGGCTACTGAGGGAGTCCTGGATTAGGGGTTCCTCGGACAGCCGGACTATATGCTTATGCCAGACTGTTGGACTATGAAGATACAAGATTGAAGACTTTGTCATGTGTCCGGGTGGGACTCTCCTTTGCGTGGAAGGCAAGCTTGGCGATTCGGATATGTAGATTTGCTTCTCTGTATCTGACTCTGTGTAACCCTAGCCCCCTCCGATGTCTATATAAACCAAAGGGTTTAGTCTGTAGGACAACAACAATCATAATCATAGGCTAGCTTCTAGGGTTTAGCCTGTACAATCTTGTGGTAGATCAACTCTTGTAATTCTCATATCATCAAGATCTATCAAGCAGGAAGTAGGGTATTACCTCCATAGAGAGGGCCTGAACCTGGGTAAACATCGTGTCCCCCGCCTCCTGTTACCATTAGCCTTAGACGCACAGTTCGGGACCCCCTACCCGATACCCGCCTGTCTGGACAACGACATCAGGGCCATGTGATCACAAGCAAACACCCTCCGTCTAGGTGCTTTAATTAACTACATATTAAATAGTGGCTCGGCCATCATTAATGGAGAAGTTGCGAGCGAGGCGGGCGGCTGGTGGATGGAGGTCAAATAGCTCGCTTCCTGGTGAGCATGGGCGGCCTTGCTGCTCGCACGTGTCCTGTC
Organism: Triticum aestivum; assembly: GCF_018294505.1. Classification (NCBI taxonomy): domain Eukaryota; kingdom Viridiplantae; phylum Streptophyta; class Magnoliopsida; order Poales; family Poaceae; genus Triticum; species Triticum aestivum. The sequence goes on along the minus strand of NC_057807.1, from coordinate 585,168,371 downwards.
GAGCCTGCGAGGTGGACAGGATGCACACGTCTCGTCGAGCCTACATGGCGGCCTGCTCGCACGCGTCCCGTCGAGCCTGCATGATGGACTTCTCGCACTCGTCCCGTCTAATCAAATAGCTGCACGCACGCCACCGAGTATGGTTAAATTTTGGCACAAAATACAAAGATGACCGATGAACGAGGACGGAGGTAGTACTATCCCAGAAGAAAAGAGGGACGCGTGGCCGCACTAAAATGGTTATGGGAACACACAGTTCATATAATACAACTGTTTACGATATTAAAGTGTCAGTTATTTGTTTCAAAAGGACTTCGTTGGCTATTAATGTATGCGCCTTGTATCAAACTGGACGATTATTTTACCACGACATATATGTGCCATGTCATGAAACCATGCCAAGTTTCATTTTTTTGGGGTGAGTTTTCGATTTACTGGGATTTAAAAACTAAGATTCTCAATGTTTCAGGATGACAAGAAGTTTGTAATTCATTCCCATTCCTTCAATGAGACCTAAACAAGCACCCAATGACACATGTACAATTTTCCACCCATTTTGCTTCACTAGAGCATGTGCTTGTAGTACAAATTTGAATTATGGACTACATTAAATGCCTAGAAAACTCAATTAACATATAAAATGGCCAAACAAACCCTAAACAGTTTCAAATTTCAGCATGACACTCCTGTTATTCTATGTTTTCTGTAGAAAACAAAGTTCAAGGCGAGAAGAGGCAGGGATTATCATTCCGCCCACAAGAGGGGCATGTTTCCCTAATGTAACCACGAGGGTTGTGAGAAGCTTCATTTGCAAGAGGCTTGTGATATAGCTTGGCCCAAATTGGACAATTATTTGACCATGACATATATGTGCCATGTAGTGATGCCATGCCAAGTTTCATGATTTCCTGATGAGGTTTGGATTTACAGAGAGTTAAAAACTGAGATTCGCAATGTTTGTGGCCAAGCCAGGACATCGAGACGGTTGAATTCATTCTCATTCCTTCCATGGGACCTAAACATCCACCCCAAGGACACATGTACGTTTTTTCTAGCCATTTTGGTGCACTAGAGCATGTGTTTGTAGTTCGGATTTCAGTATGGACATCAAAGGCCTAGAAAACTCAATTAATGAATAAAAAGGTCAAATGAACCCTGAATAATTCCGAAGTTCAGCACGAATCTTCAGTTGTTCCATGTTGCATGTAGAAGAAAATACAAGGCTAGAAGAGGGAGCGATTATCGTTTTGCCCACAAGCTGACACGTTTCCCTATCAAAACCACAAGGGTTCTTGCGACAGGCTCCGGTTTGTAAGAGGTTTGTAATAAAGCTTGGCCCAAAATGGACAGTGTTTTTACCACGACATATATGTGCCATGACATGACACCATGCCACCTTTCATGACTTTCTGGTGAGTTTTTGATTTATGGGGATTTAAAAACCGAGATTCCAAATGTTTGAAGATGAGTCAGGATGCCAGTACGGTTGTAATTCATTCCCATTCCTGGCATGGGACCTAAATATGCACCCAAGGACACGTGTATAATTTTTCTAGCCATTTTGGTGAACTGGAGCATGTATTTGTAGTTCAAATTTGAATTATGGACATTAATTGCCTAGGAAACTCAATTAGTGTATAAAAATGCCAAACGAACCCCGGATAAGTTTAAATTTCAGCACATATATCATGTCGTTCCATGTTGTCTGTAGAAGAAAATATAAGGCGATATGTGGTAGTTATTATCGTTTCGCCCACAAGGGGGACACGTTTCCATATTGGAACCACGAGACTTCTTTGAGAGAAGCTCCAGTTTGTAAGAGGCTTGTAATAAAGCTTGGCCCAAATTGGACAATGTTTGTACCACTACATATATGTGCCATGACATGACACCATGCCAACTTTCATGACTTTATGGTGAGTTTTGGATTTATGGTAACTTAAAAACCAAGATTCCAAATGTTTGAGGACATGCCAGGATGCTGGTACGGTTGTAATTCATTCTGATTCCTCGCATGGGACCTATACATGCACCCAAGGACACACGTATAATTTTGCTAGCCATTTTGGTGAAGTGGAGCATCTATTTGTAGTTCATATTTGAACTATGGATTAAATGCCTAGGGAGTTCAATTAGTGTATAAAAAGGCCAAACGAACCCTCAATAAGTTTAAATTTTAGCACTGATATCCTGTCGTTCCATGTCGCCCTTAGAAGAAAATACAAGGCGAAAAGAGGCGGTGATTATTGTTTCGCCCACAAGGAGGACACATTTCCCTATCGGAACTACGAGGCTTCTTTGAGAGAAGATCCGATTTGTAAGAGTTTGTAATAAATCTTTGCCCGAATTGGACAGTATTTTTACCACGACATATATGTGCCATGACGTGACACCATGCCAACTTTCATGACTTTCTTGTGAGTTTTGGATTTATGGGGATTTAAAAACCGAGATTCCAAATGTTTGAGGACGAGCCAGGACGCCAGTACAGTTGTAATTCATTCCGATTCTTGGCATGGGACCTAAACATGCACCCAAGGACACATGTATAATTTTTCTAGCCATTTTGGTGAACTGGAGCATGTATTTGTAGTTTAGATTTGAATTATGGACATTAAATGCCTAGGAAACTCAATTAGCGTATAAAAAGGCCAAACAAACCCTAAACAAAGTTTAAAGTTGAGCACGGATATCCTGTCGTTCCATGTTGCCCATAGAAGAAAATACAAGGCGAAAAGAGGCAGTGATTATCATTTCACCCACAAGGGGGACACGTTTCCCTATCGGAACCACGAGGCTTCTTTGAGAGAAGCTTCGGTTTGTAAGAGGTTTGTAATAAAGCTTGGCCTAAATTTGACAATAACTTTACCACGACATATATGTGCCATGACGTGACACCATGCCAACTTTCATGACTTCCTGGTGAGTTTTGGATTTATGGGGATTTAAAAACCGAGATTCCAAATGTTTGAGGACGAGCCAGGACATCTGTACAGTTGTAATTCATTTCGATTCTTGGCATGGGACCTAAACATGCACCCAAGGACACATGTATAATTTTTCTAGCCATTTTGGTGAACTGAAGCATGTATTTGTAGTTCAGATTTGAATTATGGACATTACATGCCTAGGAAACTCAATTAGTGTATAAAAAGGCCAAATGAACCCTGAATAAATGTAAATTTTAGCATGGATATCCTGTGGTTCCATGTTGCCCGTAGAAGAAAATACAAGGTGTCATGGACTTAACACGACAGATGCCCTTGTGAAAGGACTTAGATGTGGAGCCATCGCAACGTAGGTTAGCTTAAACGGGTTGAACGGGACAAAGGACACGAGGTTTACCTAGGCTCGGCCCCTCTCAACGAGGTAAAAGCCTACTCCTGCTCTTGTTTCATATTGCCTGGGTATCGATTACAATGGAGCGATCACACTTGACCTAGCTATCGATCAGTTGTTTTCTTGAGTAAACCCGCTGTCGGGTCTCACCTTTATATACACAGGTTGAGGCCCCAAGGCTTACAAGAGTCCAAGCCAGATCACACAACGTGACCAGCTCGGTTTCTAAATCATCCTACCTTACCAGGCAAGCCATCATCGGACGGCTCACACTTCTAGGTCTTGGGCAGTCTCTAAGCCCACCTCTTAAGCCGCCGTCTTCTTGCTTCGTCTTCTTGGGCTTTCTTCATATTAAATCGCCAATGGTGTAACCCAGCCCCTCCTGGGCAGGTCACCCCTCGGGGTTATATCCCCAACATTAGGCCCCAGATTGATTTGAATCTCTTCATGTCAATCTTCACTACTTTAGTTGGCAAATTGTCTTCCAAAGCTTAACCTCGAATAAACCACTGTAACCCGCCATGACGTCATGTAAACTGAATTATTGTAACCCGCCATGACATCACGCGTATCAATCTACAAAAAAACTTGTGACATCACAATAGATCTTTTATATTAATTGGTAGTGTGAGAATCGAGGCGCCTCCAGCGTTTAGATAATCATGACATCTCCTCGATTCCCACACTTGCCATTTCATTGTTTCACCTTTTCCTTATAAATAGGCCCAAGGGGGTTCCATTTCACTTTTACTCCCCTTTCGCTTCCACTTCTTCTTCCTCCTCACGACCTCCGCTGAGGGAGTCCTGGACTAAGGGGTCCTTGGGCGTCCGGGCTATGTGATATGGGACGGACTTATGGGCCATGAAGATATGAGATTAAAGACCTTTCCCCATGTCCGGACGGGACTCTCCTTTGCGAGGATGGCAAGCTTGGCGTTCGAATCATGCATCTTCCTTTCTCTGTAAACCGATTCTATACAACCCTAGATCCCTCCGGTGTCTATATAAACCGGAGGGTTTAGTCCGTAGGGCAAGAACAATCATATAGGCTAGACATCTAGGGTTTAGCCATTACGATCTTGAGGTAGATCAACTCTCGTAACCCCTATACTCCTCAAGTCAATCAAGCAGGAAGTAGGGTATTACCTCCATTAAGAGGTCCCGAACCTGGGTAAACATCATGTCCCCTGCCTCCTGTTACCTTTGGTCCTTAGACGCACTGTTCGGGACCCCCTACCCAAGATCTACCGGTTTTGACACCGACATCCGCCGTCAGAGCTCTGCCACTCCGACCGTCCTTCACCTATGACTTCAACAAGGGCCGTTGCATCAACCTGAACAAACCAGAAACCTACAGCGCATGCCCGCTCATCATCTCTGCCATCAGGTACCACTTCCTAGTATTTTCATATCTGCATTAGGGCACCGAGGTTTCATGAGTTTGTCGGTGTTCATCGTTGTTCTTCATAGCCTTCAATAGAACCCGTCTCTCTATCCAAGAATACTATAAAAATAGTGCGGTAGCCAGCTTAGCACCCATATTAATCTTAAAATAGATCTCTCCTTCTCTAGAATCGATAAATAGCCCGCCAGTTCTTCCACTATCACTTTTAGGTTTTACCATTATTTTCTTTTCTGAACTGTCCGTAGATCCGTGAATATAGATGCAACTTGTGAAACTTGTTTGTCCATACTTAGTAATATCCTCAGCACATCCTTACTTATGTGACCTGTCAGTACACATATTGAGCAGCTTAAGTAATCAATTTTGTAGCCCATTAATTTCCAAAGACTTAGTAATGGTCCCACATCCTATCATCATTTGGCGGCTCAATGTTGAAACTTATAACCCGCCAACCTCTGGCAACTTAGTAATTGTCAGGACCCCGACTCAATGCCACATCGATCTAGCATGTAACACCTCATATCACTTTGCGGCCTCACGCACGGTATTCCCACGGGTGTCGCCTTACCTTAGCCCGGGACCGTTTGCGCCTTTTGGCACACGTATATGACGGTGTCGCTAGCATCCATATGATAAGGAGCCCGGGCTGACATGGCTAGTCGTAAACCCAAAGTGGCACAGACTTACAGGGACAGGCATCCATGACCCAACATCGAACGTGTCGGTCATCAGCGAGTGAATCCAGGCTGTAGCACTGGGCTAGCAGGACTCCGGTGAACCGGGCTGTAGCGGGCTAACAGGACTCCAGTATTCATCGCGTGACATTTCCCCGAAGGGACAGACACAGGAACGAAGAAGGACACATGCCGGCCAGCCTAAGTGTTCCGGAGCAGTAGCAAGCTACCATGGCTCAGTGGAAACACTAGGAGACATTTCCCGGTAAGAGAGGCTACTAAAGATAAACAACTAGATGGTCAGATCCCACACATACCAAGCATTTCAATAACACACACACAATATGCTCGATATGTGCAAATACAACATGGCATCACAACATGACTCTACGACTCAAGTAATTTATTCAATAGGCTCCGAGGAGCGAGGTATTACAAACAGGGGTCTCACGACCCAACATTCAGAGCATACAAGTCAAAGCACAAGCGGAAGCTATCATGTCTGAGTACAGACATCTAGAAATGAAAAAGGCTGAGAAGCCTGACTATCTACCAGATCCTGCCGAGGGCACAAGATCGTAGCTGAGGTAACAAGCTAAACGTCGAAGTCCAAGCGGAACTACTAGTGAGACTGAAGTCTCTCTGCAAAAACATAAAATAGGCAAACGTGAGTACAAATGTACCCAGCAAGACTTACATCAGACCTATCTACATATGCATCATTATCAACAAAGGGGTGGTGGGGTTTAACTGCAGCAAGCCAGCTTTGACTCGGTGGCTATCCTAACTACGACTGCAAGCGACTCTTTTGAGGTGGCGCACACGAGTCCACATATTCACCATATCAATACACCACTATGGATCCGCTCCCGTCTCCCTACGAGAACGCCATCCATAGCACTCACGCTTATCTTGCGTATTTTAGAGTATCCACTTTCACTTGTCTATGAACTGATATAAGCAACCCAGAGGTCCTTTTCCGTGGACACGGCTATTCGAATAGATGATGTTAACCCTGCAGGGGTGTACTTCTTCACACACGCTCTCACCACTTACCGCCGTTTACACGACATGTACTCGGCAACCTTCAAGCGGAAGCCCAACGTGGGTGTCGGCCACGGCCTACCTAAACACTCAAGTCTCTAGTCCAGGTTTATCGCCTATACGGGTTCCATCCATGAGGAGATCCGGCCGGAGTTTCGCTCACAGCCCCAAACGATGTGTACAGGGTTCCGTGACACCAAACGGGCGCCCGGTTTACCCGGCCACGTGCCTACCGCATCACAGCCCACCCCTACGGTCAGCGCTGTCCACGGCCTCCAGCATACTACAAACACCAGAAACTACTTGCAACTCCTGGACAGAGGACAAGGGTGATTAAGAAGCCGAGAGGGTCCATTGGTTTCGGGCCCAATGCGTGGTAGTAGCTGAATCATGGATCACAAACACAGAACTCAGTTCCTGAGGACGGCTGCAATGAGACAACCCACCATGTACTCCTACATGGCCTCTCACCGCTACCTTTACCAAAACGTGTTCACACACTTAGCTCACACACAGTAGGACATGTTCACACACCTCTGATTCATCCCCGATGAATCAGACCTGACTCAACTCTAAGCAGTAGCAGGCATGACAAACAAACATGAATGAGTAGGCACAACAGGGCTCAAACAACTCCTACTCATGCTAGTGGGTTTCATCTATTTACTGTGGCAATGACAGGTCATGCAAAGGACAAAGGGGTTCAGCTACCGCAGCAAGTAACAGATGAATCGGTGTTGTCCTAATGCAGTAAAAGAGAGCAGGAGCGAGAGAGTAGGATTGTATCGGAATGAACAAGGGGGTTTTGCTTGCCTGGCACTTCTGAAGATAACATTGAGTCTTCATCAGTGTCAACGATCACATCATCGGTATCACGTCTATCGAGAGGGGACAAATACCGGCAACACAGAAGGGAACACAATCAATGCAATGCACAATATGATGCATGATCATGACATGGCAAAATGAATGTGTTTTGGGCTAATGCAACTAGCACCAGATTAAATGAAGTTGGTTTGAATCCAAGATTCAAATTCAAACTCCATATGTGGATATTTAAATGCCCTTTATTTGATTTGTGCTAAACAGCAGCTATAAGTTGTTCTAACATGCATGAAAATGGTACAGATGGATTCCTTGAATTTTTCTGATAATTTTTCATATATAACTTATTTCATTTGGAGTTACGGTTAATTTTCTATGATTTATTGAAGTTTTAGCTATTTTCTGAAATTTATAAATCATTTAGGATTTATTTAAATTCCAGAACAAATACTGCGTCAGCATAACGTAATAGTGACATCAGCAGGGTCAACCGAGCGCCCCAGGTCAAACCTGACGTGTGGGACCCACACGTCAGTGACAGGGGGGGTTAACAGGGGTTTATTTAGTTTAATTAAAAGGTTAGGGGGGGTCGGGCCCACTGGTCAGCGGGGCCTAACCCGCCGGCGGCTTGACGCCGGCGAGGCCGAGACGGCGGAGAGGGTCGGAATTCCTCCTCCGGCGACCAAATGGCCGGCGGAGGGCAGCTACGTGACGCTGAAGATCCCGCGCGTCGAGTGGTGCGGTCAGTTAGGCCGGGGGCGACCTATATCGACGGCGGCGAGCTCAAAGGCGGCGGCCGGAGTTCGGTGGTTGCGGCTGGAAGGGCTAGAGGGCACGGCAGGTTGCACGGGTGGGCGCGCTCGGCTCCTGGAAGGGTGCTGAGCACATTGCCGTGCTCGGGAGTTGGCTACGGTGACTCTAGCACCGTCTGCGTCATCGCCGGCGGCGAGGAACGGTCGGCTCCGACAGTCGGGGTGGTTAGAAGGCACGGACGGGCACGGGGAGAGAGGGGAAATGGACAGGGGCTCACGAGGGGTCGGGAGAGAAGCTCGGTGGGCTCGGGGAGGCCTCTGCAACGGCGAATTGACGACGGCGATCTCCGGGCACCGGAGATGAAGACGACGATGCTCCGGTCGACTGCGGCCTCCTCTGGTCGCGTGCGTCGCGTGTGTAGCTCCACGGGGTCAGGGCGGAGCTCAGGGATGCATAGTGGGAGCGAGGGGGTGGCTGGCCGCGGTGTTTCTCAGCGGAGTGGCCATGGCGGCTTCGGCCATGAGGGGAAAGAGCAGGGGAGTGAGAGGGAGAGAGCAGGGAGAAGTGAGAGGGGTCGGGGCTGCGTGGCGTCGCGGGAGGAACCAGGGGAGGAGGAGGCAGCAGGAGGTGGAAGCAGGAGGTGGCGCTCGGGCGCGGGCGCGTCGACACGCCTCTGCCTACTGGCAGAGGTTGAAGACGGTGGGGAGCTGGGCTGGGCCTCAGCCGCATTGCTGGGCCAGGTGGGGCGCCAGATGGGCTGCAGGTGAGTAGGTAGGCTTCTGCTCTTTTATTTCTGTTTTGTTTTATTTTTTTCTATTTCTGCAATTTGTTTTTGATTTGTTTTAAATATCAAATCATTTTATAAAATCCTGGAAATAAATAAGGGTGCTTTCTGAATTATTCCAGTGACCCTTATCAATTTCCAACATTTATTTGAGCATTTAAATTATTTATAGTATTTAAATGCCCAAAGTCAAATACAATATGATTTAATTCAAAAATCCAAAAATGACTTAAGGATATATTCATCATTTTTGGCAGAGGTTTCCACCTTAACCAGAAATCATGAACTTTTCTTAGGGGCCTTTTGGGTTTATTGAAAAGATTTTAACTTACCCTAGTTGAGTTGATTTAATGCTAGGGTTTGAACATCCCCATTTCAATTTTAGGCAAAAATTTAAACATGATGCATCACCAAAGGCTAGTACTAGTGCAATGCCAGAAGCTAGGGATGTGACAACTCACCCCCACTAAACAAGAATCTCGTCTCGAGATTCAAGCGTAGGGTAAGGTGAAAGGTAAACGCAACTAGTATAATCTTCATGATCCAGGTTGCACTTCATAGAAACGTTGATTCGAACACCATCTTTGTCTTGATGTCTTGTTCTGAGAAATCCTGTCAACATGACCTGGAGAGAAGGAGACTCTAGAAGGGTCGATCTCCTCGAAGATCGAACAACTCACGGAATGAGACATAGGACCATCTCTCGGGTTGAGACACGAGATACACATCAAGAGGGGTGAAAAGAAACGGATGACGAAGGTTCACTAGGTAGACGACAGTTCCACACCTAGGAAGGTGGTAAACGATTGCCAACGTAGCGAAGAGTTGAGTTGCCATGATACCACGACGAAACATCCTGGAGGAAGGTGATCGTAGAGTATTACCTTAAGTGGCAAAAAGAATTACTTTTGATTCAGAGATCATTGAAACTCTTCATACCAGCATAAGGCAATTCACAACGATCGTTTGGAGGGGGTCTGTAGAATGGCATACTCGGACTTGGATGATGTGGATTACCTTGTTGAAGACAACGTAATGGATGAATTTGCTTATCACCGGAGGTGGAAGAGACCCATGGTAGAATGGCACATTGGCGGTGCAAGCTGGGAACAAAATGCAAATGCTGGGAATGATTCTGGTAACTGGGGAAGAACCCAACAATAGAGAGTGAATTCACTGTTGGAGTGGTTATAGCATAACCGAGGAAATCTGGGGCAATCCCAGCTAGTGCCGATGATAAGACGTAGCGCTTGTGCGTGCTCTCAAGAACTTGAGCATTTCCACAATCATCAAGGTTTTATCAACAACCGCGTCAAGGGTGCTGACAACACAACATACTACCATGATGAATAGCGATGGACGATGCAGATGCGAAGGAGGATAACACTTTCTCAGATTTCACCTTAGCGAGGCCAAGCAAATAAAATCTGGATGATCGACCGAGAGACATTTAGCACTCCGCTTCTAATGTTCTCCTTGATGTGCTAGTATAACCCATTCATAGATATGGTTTGATATCTAAAACATCAAGTAAAAGGTCGGACTTCGGGAACACAAAAATCCATAGGGGCAACTAGGGAGTAAATCCTATGAAATCCCTAGGGGGGGGGGTGGCCAACTTCCTCAAACAAGATACTATAATAATAGGTCTACCGGATGGGTGTGTTGGCCACGACATCCACCTTACCGGTTATCGAGAGACCAATATTATAGTTCTTAGGGAAATGTTCCAACCATCATATCTGCCTGAGATTCAGCTCTGGTTGGTGTTAGGATATTCCAGGCTCATCGAGTCTTAGGAAGAAAAATGAAAGTTTGCAACACAAATCGACGAGATGACGTTGCGGGATTCTCGGGAGATGAACTACGATAGCAAGCTCCAAAACATGAGCTGGTTCTGCTACAAACATGTGAACACGTTGTCCCAGACAAGCATGACCACGTGGTAGTCTTATAATAAAACACTACCGAGTTCAGGAGGGGGAACCATCAACGAGGGTATCGAAGTTCTTTCATAAGTCCGGATTAGCTCTTATGAAGGAACTCCTTCTCCTTGAACAAATCAATCAGTGGCTTGGTGTGCTAGGGATACATATAGATTGAAGGTTGCAAGTCTTCAAACCACAGCATTCTTCGCACGTGTGCATGACTGATTTGGAATGATTCCAAAGAAAGCAACATTGACTTTCTCGAATCCACGGCGGCAACTTGCATCAGATGCACATGAATTAAAGGAAGTCACTACCTTCATCCAAACATATGCTTCATGAGCTAGCATGAACAAATGCTTTCAAAAGTTTCCAACACTAGCTTAATGTTCAGCAAAATTATGGAGAAGACAAGGATGTTGTCAATGGGCACAACAACAATTCATCTGGGTTTCCTTTTAAAAGGAATTCCATAGTTAAGTGAACAAGTGATAGCATTGGTCAGACCTAAAAGATATAATGGTGTATGCTCGAGGGATCAACCACAAAATAAGACAACATTACGAGCATCGTTGGTACTGATTTGATTTGACGATAGCCCACACTCAAATCAAAGGATTGATAAGACAATAGGTCCAGCAACTGATCACAAGGACCAATCGATGAAGATATCATCTTTCTTCAACACACACTACACAAGAATATCCCTTTGGAACGAACTAAGTCAGACAAGCTTTTATCTTCCAACTCTCCAAGTTGTTGTCTAGCTTAACCAACTAGCTCAGGGATATCTAACACCGATTCTTGGAGAGAAGGTGGTTCACAAGAAACCAACTTGATCACGAACTCAACATAGCGGTCAGGTGACAACCCGGTAACACCTCCAAGAAGATATTTGGAAAGTCACGAACCACCGGTATGTTACTAAGCTCGAGAACAATCTTGCTTTTGAGGGCAAGACGATATGATCAAATGAGTGAGGACTTGACAAGATCCTAACTCATCAATCGAAGGGTGCACCGAAATAAGGACTAGGTAGCACGATCAGTCTTAGAAGGATGATTCGAAAACCAACATACTAAGAATGAAATTATTATCCTTTAACTACCAAGCAACAGAGTTGCTAGCAGTATTGATTTCACACATCACAATTCATTTGTCGGTATTCCGGTTGCATCAACACGAGGGCCGAGGAATGAACAGTGATGGCAAGAAGTATCACTGTACCAAGAGTTCATGGGATGGTGTGCAATTCCTATAACAATCTCGATATAAAATATGTAATACTCCAAGGTAGAGCAGAACCAAAAGCTGGATTGGCATTTGATCTGCGGAATACAACTACTTTGACCCAATCCTAGATATGGAAGAGGTACTGGAGTTTGTTTCTCCTAGTCATTCCGGAATAGAATGGCTTGACAGACCACAAGAGTCATAGGCATCGATGAACGAACGCACGCATACTCTTGACTATCAATTGATAGACGAGGGTCAGAATGCAACTAAAGAGAACAACTCAAAGGAACATATAATTTTCTGAGTTGTGGATGCATAGATTAGTATGTCGAACCAAGTTCAACATATTTCTTCCGGATAACCCATGCAGGAAGGTAGAACTGGCAGAGTCACGATTTATGAATGGAGAACTCCTCAAGAATAATCCTGTTGTGATATTTCAGTTCAACGAGGAACTTCTGCCATAAGTAGTTCATGGTACCTGGAAGAAGAAGATACCACGGGCTTCAAGGACTATCGCAAAGGTTACTAATAACCTAAGGGAGCTAGCAATTACTATCGACATGAAGTAAGTAGAGTGAATCTCGGGTTCAAGAACCCAGGAGTAGAATACCTACTACTAAGTAGCATCACGGAATGCTTTCGAGAATAAAGGCCAGAATCTTCACACTAGGACACAAATCATTGCTAGATTACTAGATGACTCCCCTAAACACTTAGGGTCATAATAATAGCTCCAACATATATGTCGAGGCAATAATTACCTCAACACACCGATTAGTGTGGTTAATCTGGCCCAAAGGAACATCGGAATGGGAGGAAGGAATTTTGCAAATGCATCAGACTGTTTAGAAACCTGGGATGACTCGGACAGCATAACGGCTGTAAATGCTCAGAAAAGATTTGAGACATTCACAAAAATGGTGGCATAACCACTCAGAAGCACAATATCAAGGTTTCGAGATCAACAGTTAACATACGGAAGTAGTAGGAGCTGAACTGAGGCTTGAATCAACAATCTTATAAGTCTACGGATTAGTAACACGTGATCCTGATAGAAAGAAGAGATAGCCTAGTTCTTAATCCCCGTAGAAGATAAGATGATGACTCAGATCAGAAGGGCATAAGGTATAAGGAGTAAAAAGAGCCTTACGTTCCATCCCACAATCAATTCCCTTATATAACTAAAGCATTTCTAGACTCAACTTCGACCAGTTGGCTTGGTAATCCTACAGGCAGTCAAGCTCTGATACCAACGCTGTCAGGACCCCGACTCAATGCCACATCGATCTAGCATGTAACACCTCATATCACTTTGCGGCCTCACGCACGGTATTCCCACGGGTGTCGCCTTACCTTAGCCCGGGACCGTTTGCGCCTTTTGGCACACGTATATGACGGTGTCGCTAGCATCCATATGATAAGGAGCCCGGGCTGACATGGCTAGTCGTAAACCCAAAGTGGCACAGACTTACAGGGACAGGCATCCATGACCCAACATCGAACGTGTCGGTCATCAGCGAGTGAATCCAGGCTGTAGCACTGGGCTAGCAGGACTCCGGTGAACCGGGCTGTAGCGGGCTAACAGGACTCCAGTATTCATCGCGTGACATTTCCCCGAAGGGACAGACACAGGAACGAAGAAGGACACATGCCGGCCAGCCTAAGTGTTCCGGAGCAGTAGCAAGCTACCATGGCTCAGTGGAAACACTAGGAGACATTTCCCGGTAAGAGAGGCTACTAAAGATAAACAACTAGATGGTCAGATCCCACACATACCAAGCATTTCAATAACACACACACAATATGCTCGATATGTGCAAATACAACATGGCATCACAACATGACTCTACGACTCAAGTAATTTATTCAATAGGCTCCGAGGAGCGAGGTATTACAAACAGGGGTCTCACGACCCAACATTCAGAGCATACAAGTCAAAGCACAAGCGGAAGCTATCATGTCTGAGTACAGACATCTAGAAATGAAAAAGGCTGAGAAGCCTGACTATCTACCAGATCCTGCCGAGGGCACAAGATCGTAGCTGAGGTAACAAGCTAAACGTCGAAGTCCAAGCGGAACTACTAGTGAGACTGAAGTCTCTCTGCAAAAACATAAAATAGGCAAACGTGAGTACAAATGTACCCAGCAAGACTTACATCAGACCTATCTACATATGCATCATTATCAACAAAGGGGTGGTGGGGTTTAACTGCAGCAAGCCAGCTTTGACTCGGTGGCTATCCTAACTACGACTGCAAGCGACTCTTTTGAGGTGGCGCACACGAGTCCACATATTCACCATATCAATACACCACTATGGATCCGCTCCCGTCTCCCTACGAGAACGCCATCCATAGCACTCACGCTTATCTTGCGTATTTTAGAGTATCCACTTTCACTTGTCTATGAACTGATATAAGCAACCCAGAGGTCCTTTTCCGTGGACACGGCTATTCGAATAGATGATGTTAACCCTGCAGGGGTGTACTTCTTCACACACGCTCTCACCACTTACCGCCGTTTACACGACATGTACTCGGCAACCTTCAAGCGGAAGCCCAACGTGGGTGTCGGCCACGGCCTACCTAAACACTCAAGTCTCTAGTCCAGGTTTATCGCCTATTCGGGTTCCATCCATGAGGAGATCCGGCCGGAGTTTCGCTCACAGCCCCAAACGATGTGTACAGGGTTCCGTGACACCAAACGGGCGCCCGGTTTACCCGGCCACGTGCCTACCGCATCACAGCCCACCCCTACGGTCAGCGCTGTCCACGGCCTCCAGCATACTACAAACACCAGAAACTACTTGCAACTCCTGGACAGAGGACAAGGGTGATTAAGAAGCCGAGAGGGTCCATTGGTTTCGGGCCCAATGCGTGGTAGTAGCTGAATCATGGATCACAAACACAGAACTCAGTTCCTGAGGACGGCTGCAATGAGACAACCCACCATGTACTCCTACATGGCCTCTCACCGCTACCTTTACCAAAACGTGTTCACACACTTAGCTCACACACAGTAGGACATGTTCACACACCTCTGATTCATCCCCGATGAATCAGACCTGACTCAACTCTAAGCAGTAGCAGGCATGACAAACAAACATGAATGAGTAGGCACAACAGGGCTCAAACAACTCCTACTCATGCTAGTGGGTTTCATCTATTTACTGTGGCAATGACAGGTCATGCAAAGGACAAAGGGGTTCAGCTACCGCAGCAAGTAACAGATGAATCGGTGTTGTCCTAATGCAGTAAAAGAGAGCAGGAGCGAGAGAGTAGGATTGTATCGGAATGAACAAGGGGGTTTTGCTTGCCTGGCACTTCTGAAGATAACATTGAGTCTTCATCAGTGTCAACGATCACATCATCGGTATCACGTCTATCGAGAGGGGACAAATACCGGCAACACAGAAGGGAACACAATCAATGCAATGCACAATATGATGCATGATCATGACATGGCAAAATGAATGTGTTTTGGGCTAATGCAACTAGCACCAGATTAAATGAAGTTGGTTTGAATCCAAGATTCAAATTCAAACTCCATATGTGGATATTTAAATGCCCTTTATTTGATTTGTGCTAAACAGCAGCTATAAGTTGTTCTAACATGCATGAAAATGGTACAGATGGATTCCTTGAATTTTTCTGATAATTTTTCATATATAACTTATTTCATTTGGAGTTACGGTTAATTTTCTATGATTTATTGAAGTTTTAGCTATTTTCTGAAATTTATAAATCATTTAGGATTTATTTAAATTCCAGAACAAATACTGCGTCAGCATGACGTAATAGTGACATCAGCAGGGTCAACCGAGCGCCCCAGGTCAAACCTGACGTGTGGGACCCACACGTCAATGACAGGGGGGGTTAACAGGGGTTTATTTAGTTTAATTAAAAGGTTAGGGGGGTCGGGCCCACTGGTCAGCGGGGCCTAACCCGCCGGCGGCTTGACGCCGGCGAGGCCGAGACGGCGGAGAGGGTCGGAATTCCTCCTCCAGCGACCAAATGGCCGGCGGAGGGCAGCTACGTGACGCTGAAGATCCCCCGCGTCGAGTGGTGCGGTCAGTTAGGCCGGGGGCGACCTATATCGACGGCGGTGAGCTCAAAGGCGGCGGCCGGAGTTCGGTGGTTGCGGCTGGAAGGGCTAGAGGGCACGGCAGGTTGCACGGGTGGGCGCGCTCGGCTCCTGGAAGGGTGCTGAGCACGTTGCCGTGCTCGGGAGTTGGCTACGGTGACTCTAGCACCGTCTGCGTCATCGCCGGCGGTGAGGAACGGTCGGCTCCGACAGTCGGGGTGGTTAGAAGGCACGGACGGGCACGGGGAGAGAGGGGAAATGGACAGGGGCTCACGAGGGGTCGGGAGAGAAGCTCGGTGGGCTCGGGGAGGCCTCTGCAACGGCGAATTGACGACGGCGATCTCCGGGCACCGGAGATGAAGACGACGACGCTCCGGTCGACTGCGGCCTCCTCTGGTCGCGTGCGTCGCGTGTGTAGCTCCACGGGGTCAGGGCGGAGCTCAGGGATGCATAGTGGGAGCGAGGGGGTTGCTGGCCGCGGTGTTTCTCAGCGGAGTGGCCATGGCGGCTTCGGCCATGAGGGGAAAGAGCAGGGGAGTGAGAGGGAGAGAGCAGGGAGAAGTGAGAGGGGTCGGGGCTGCGTGGCGTCGCGGGAGGAACCAGGGGAGGAGGAGGCAGCAGGAGGTGGAAGCAGGAGGTGGCGCTCGGGCGCGGGCGCGTCGACACGCCTCTGCCTACTGGCAGAGGTTGAAGACGGTGGGGAGCTGGGCTGGGCCTCAGCCGCATTGCTGGGCCAGGTGGGGCGCCAGATGGGCTGCAGGTGAGTAGGTAGGCTTCTGCTCTTTTATTTCTGTTTTGTTTTATTTTTTCTATTTCTGCAATTTGTTTTTGATTTGTTTTAAATATCAAATCATTTTATAAAATCCTGGAAATAAATAAGGGTGCTTTCTGAATTATTCCAGTGACCCTTATCAATTTCCAACATTTATTTGAGCATTTAAATTATTTATAGTATTTAAATGCCCAAAGTCAAATACAATATGATTTAATTCAAAAATCCAAAAATGACCTAAGGATATATTCATCATTTTTGGCAGAGGTTTCCACCTTAACCAGAAATCATGAACTTTTCTTAGGGGCCTTTTGGGTTTATTGAAAAGATTTTAACTTACCCTAGTTGAGTTGATTTAATGCTAGGGTTTGAACATCCCCATTTCAATTTTAGGCAAAAATTTAAACATGATGCATCACCAAAGGCTAGTACTAGTGCAATGCCAGAAGCTAGGGATGTGACAACTCACCCCCACTAAACAAGAATCTCGTCTCGAGATTCAAGCGTAGGGTAAGGTGAAAGGTAAACGCAACTAGTATAATCTTCATGATCCAGGTTGCACTTCATAGAAACATTGATTCGAACACCATCTTTGTCTTGATGTCTTGTTCTGAGAAATCCTGTCAACATGACCTGGAGAGAAGGAGACTCTAGAAGGGTCGATCTCCTCGAAGATCGAACAACTCACGGAATGAGACATAGGACCATCTCTCGGGTTGAGACACGAGATACACATCAAGAGGGGTGAAAAGAAACGGATGACGAAGGTTCACTAGGTAGACGACAGTTCCACACCTAGGAAGGTGGTAAACGATTGCCAACGTAGCGAAGAGTTGAGTTGCCATGATACCACGACGAAACATCCTGGAGGAAGGTGATCGTAGAGTATTACCTTAAGTGGCAAAAAGAATTACTTTTGATTCAGAGATCATTGAAACTCTTCATACCAGCATAAGGCAATTCACAACGATCGTTTGGAGGGGGTCTGTAGAATGGCATACTCGGACTTGGATGATGTGGATTACCTTGTTGAAGACAACGTAATGGATGAATTTGCTTATCACCGGAGGTGGAAGAGACCCATGGTAGAATGGCACATTGGCGGTGCAAGCTGGGAACAAAATGCAAATGCTGGGAATGATTCTGGTAACTGGGGAAGAACCCAACAATAGAGAGTGAATTCACTGTTGGAGTGGTTATAGCATAACCGAGGAAATCTGGGGCAATCCCAGCTAGTGCCGATGATAAGACGTAGCGCTTGTGCGTGCTCTCAAGAACTTGAGCATTTCCACAATCATCAAGGTTTTATCAACAACCGCGTCAAGGGTGCTGACAACACAACATACTACCATGATGAATAGCGATGGACGATGCAGATGCGAAGGAGGATAACACTTTCTCAGATTTCACCTTAGCGAGGCCAAGCAAATAAAATCTGGATGATCGACCGAGAGACATTTAGCACTCCGCTTCTAATGTTCTCCTTGATGTGCTAGTATAACCCATTCATAGATATGGTTTGATATCTAAAACATCAAGTAAAAGGTCGGACTTCGGGAACACAAAAATCCATAGGGGCAACTAGGGAGTAAATCCTATGAAATCCCTAGGGGGGGGGTGGCCAACTTCCTCAAACAAGATACTATAATAATAGGTCTACCGGATGGGTGTGTTGGCCACGACATCCACCTTACCGGTTATCGAGAGACCAATATTATAGTTCTTAGGGAAATGTTCCAACCATCATATCTGCCTGAGATTCAGCTCTGGTTGGTGTTAGGATATTCCAGGCTCATCGAGTCTTAGGAAGAAAAATGAAAGTTTGCAACACAAATCGACGAGATGACGTTGCGGGATTCTCGGGAGATGAACTACGATAGCAAGCTCCAAAACATGAGCTGGTTCTGCTACAAACATGTGAACACGTTGTCCCAGACAAGCATGACCACGTGGTAGTCTTATAATAAAACACTACCGAGTTCAGGAGGGGGAACCATCAACGAGGGTATCGAAGTTCTTTCATAAGTCCGGATTAGCTCTTATGAAGGAACTCCTTCTCCTTGAACAAATCAATCAGTGGCTTGGTGTGCTAGGGATACATATAGATTGAAGGTTGCAAGTCTTCAAACCATAGCATTCTTCGCACGTGTGCATGACTGATTTGGAATGATTCCAAAGAAAGCAACATTGACTTTCTCGAATCCACGGCGCCAACTTGCATCAGATGCACATGAATTAAAGGAAGTCACTACCTTCATCCAAACATATGCTTCATGAGCTAGCATGAACAAATGCTTTCAAAAGTTTCCAACACTAGCTTAATGTTCAGCAAAATTATGGAGAAGACAAGGATGTTGTCAATGGGCACAACAACAATTCATCTGGGTTTCCTTTTAAAAGGAATTCCATAGTTAAGTGAACAAGTGATAGCATTGGTCAGACCTAAAAGATATAATGGTGTATGCTCGAGGGATCAACCACAAATAAGACAACATTACGAGCATCGTTGGTACTGATTTGATTTGACGATAGCCCACACTCAAATCAAAGGATTGATAAGACAATAGGTCCAGCAACTGATCACAAGGACCAATCGATGAAGATATCATCTTTCTTAAACACACACTACACAAGAATATCCCTTTGGAACGAACTAAGTCAGACAAGCTTTTATCTTCCAACTCTCCAAGTTGTTGTCTAGCTTAACCAACTAGCTCAGGGATATCTAACACCGATTCTTGGAGAGAAGGTGGTTCACAAGAAACCAACTTGATCACGAACTCAACATAGCGGTCAGGTGACAACCCGGTAACACCTCCAAGAAGATATTTGGAAAGTCACGAACCACCGGTATGTTACTAAGCTCGAGAACAATCTTGCTTTTGAGGGCAAGACGATATGATCAAATGAGTGAGGACTTGACAAGATCCTAACTCATCAATCGAAGGGTGCACCGAAATAAGGACTAGGTAGCACGATCAGTCTTAGAAGGATGATTCGAAAACCAACATACTAAGAATGAAATTATTATCCTTTAACTACCAAGCAACAGAGTTGCTAGCAGTATTGATTTCACACATCACAATTCATTTGTCGGTATTCTGGTTGCATCAACACGAGGGCCGAGGAATGAACAGTGATGGCAAGAAGTATCACTGTACCAAGAGTTCATGGGATGGTGTGCAATTCCTATAACAATCTCGATATAAAATATGTAATACTCCAAGGTAGAGCAGAACCAAAAGCTGGATTGGCATTTGATCTGCGGAATACAACTACTTTGACCCAATCCTAGATATGGAAGAGGTACTGGAGTTTGTTTCTCCTAGTCATTCCGGAATAGAATGTCTTGACAGACCACAAGAGTCATAGGCATCGATGAACGAACGCACGCATACTCTTGACTATCAATTGATAGACGAGGGTCAGAATGCAACTAAAGAGAACAACTCAAAGGAACATATAATTTTCTGAGTTGTGGATGCATAGATTAGTATGTCGAACCAAGTTCAACATATTTCTTCCGGATAACCCATGCAGGAAGGTAGAACTGGCAGAGTCACGATTTATGAATGGAGAACTCCTCAAGAATAATCCTGTTGTGATATTTCAGTTCAACGAGGAACTTCTGCCATAAGTAGTTCATGGTACCTGGAAGAAGAAGATACCACGGGCTTCAAGGACTATCGCAAAGGTTACTAATAACCTAAGGGAGCTAGCAATTACTATCGACATGAAGTAAGTAGAGTGAATCTCGGGTTCAAGAACCCAAGAGTAGAATACCTACTACTAAGTAGCATCACGGAATGCTTTCGAGAATAAAGGCCAGAATCTTCACACTAGGACACAAATCATTGCTAGATTACTAGGTGACTCCCTAAAACACATAGGGTCATAATAATAGCTCCAACATATATGTCAAGGCAATAATTTACCTCAACTCACCGATTAGTGTGGTTAATCTGGCCCAAAGGAACATCGGAATGGGAGGAAGGAATTTTGCAAATGCATCAGACTGTTTGGAAACCTGGGATGACTCGGACAGCATAACGGCTGTAAATGCTCAGAAAAGATTTGAGACATTCACAAAAATGGTGGCATAACCACTCAGAAGCACAATATCAAGGTTTCGAGATCAACAGTTAACATACGGAAGTAGTAGGAGCTGAACTGAGGCTTGAATCAACAATCTTATAAGTCTACGGATTAGTAACACGTGATCCTGATAGAAAGAAGAGATAGCCTAGTTCTTAATCCCCGTAGAAGATAAGATGATGACTCAGATCAGAAGGGCATAAGGTATAAGGAGTAAAAAGAGCCTTACGTTCCATCCCACAATCAATTCCCTTATATAACTAAAGCATTTCTAGACTCAACTTCGACCAGTTGGCTTGGTAATCCTACAGGCAGTCAAGCTCTGATACCAACGCTGTCAGGACCCCGACTCAATGCCACATCGATCTAGCATGTAACACCTCATATCACTTTGCGGCCTCACGCACGGTATTCCCACGGGTGTCGCCTTACCTTAGCCCATGAGGAGATCCGGCCGGAGTTTCGCTCACAGCCCCAAACGATGTGTACAGGGTTCCGTGACACCAAACAGGCGCCCGGTTTACCCGGCCACGTGCCTACCGCATCACAGCCCACCCCTACGGTCAGCGCTGTCCACGGCCTCCAGCATACTACAAACACCAGAAACTACTTGCAACTCCTGGACAGAGGACAAGGGTGATTAAGAAGCCGAGAGGGTCCATTGGTTTCGGGCCCAATGCGTGGTAGTAGCTGAATCATGGATCACAAACACAGAACTCAGTTCCTGAGGACGGCTGCAATGAGACAACCCACCATGTACTCCTACATGGCCTCTCACCGCTACCTTTACCAAAACGTGTTCACACACTTAGCTCACACACAGTAGGACATGTTCACACACCTCTGATTCATCCCCGATGAATCAGACCTGACTCAACTCTAAGCAGTAGCAGGCATGACAAACAAACATGAATGAGTAGGCACAACAGGGCTCAAACAACTCCTACTCATGCTAGTGGGTTTCATCTATTTACTGTGGCAATGACAGGTCATGCAAAGGACAAAGGGGTTCAGCTACCGCAGCAAGTAACAGATGAATCGGTGTTGTCCTAATGCTGTAAAAGAGAGCAGGAGCGAGAGAGTAGGATTGTATCGGAATGAACAAGGGGGTTTTGCTTGCCTGGCACTTCTGAAGATAACATTGAGTCTTCATCAGTGTCAACGATCACATCATCGGTATCACGTCTATCGAGAGGGGACAAATACCGGCAACACAGAAGGGAACACAATCAATGCAATGCACAATATGATGCATGATCATGACATGGCAAAATGAATGTGTTTTGGGCTAATGCAACTAGCACCAGATTAAATGAAGTTGGTTTGAATCCAAGATTCAAATTCAAACTCCATATGTGGATATTTAAATGCCCTTTATTTGATTTGTGCTAAACAGCAGCTATAAGTTGTTCTAACATGCATGAAAATGGTACAGATGGATTCCTTGAATTTTTCTGATAATTTTTCATATATAACTTATTTCATTTGGAGTTACGGTTAATTTTCTATGATTTATTGAAGTTTTAGCTATTTTCTGAAATTTATAAATCATTTAGGATTTATTTAAATTCCAGAACAAATACTGCGTCAGCATGACGTAATAGTGACATCAGCAGGGTCAACCGAGCGCCCCAGGTCAAACCTGACGTGTGGGACCCACACGTCAATGACAGGGGGGGTTAACAGGGGTTTATTTAGTTTAATTAAAAGGTTAGGGGGGGTCGGGCCCACTGGTCAGCGGGGCCTAACCCGCCGGCGGCTTGACGCCGGCGAGGCCGAGACGGCGGAGAGGGTCGGAATTCCTCCTCCAGCGACCAAATGGCCGGCGGAGGGCAGCTACGTGACGCTGAAGATCCCCCGCGTCGAGTGGTGCGGTCAGTTAGGCCGGGGGCGACCTATATCGACGGCGGCGAGCTCAAAGGCGGCGGCCGGAGTTCGGTGGTTGCGGCTGGAAGGGCTAGAGGGCACGGCAGGTTGCACGGGTGGGCGCGCTCGGCTCCTGGAAGGGTGCTGAGCACGTTGCCGTGCTCGGGAGTTGGCTACGGTGACTCTAGCACCGTCTGCGTCATCGCCGGCGGCGAGGAACGGTCGGCTCCGACAGTCGGGGTGGTTAGAAGGCACGGACGGGCACGGGGAGAGAGGGGAAATGGACAGGGGCTCACGAGGGGTCGGGAGAGAAGCTCGGTGGGCTCGGGGAGGCCTCTGCAACGGCGAATTGACGACGGCGATCTCCGGGCACCGGAGATGAAGACGACGATGCTCCGGTCGACTGCGGCCTCCTCTGGTCGCGTGCGTCGCGTGTGTAGCTCCACGGGGTCAGGGCGGAGCTCAGGGATGCATAGTGGGAGCGAGGGGGTGGCTGGCCGCGGTGTTTCTCAGCGGAGTGGCCATGGCGGCTTCGGCCATGAGGGGAAAGAGCAGGGGAGTGAGAGGGAGAGAGCAGGGAGAAGTGAGAGGGGTCGGGGCTGCGTGGCGTCGCGGGAGGAACCAGGGGAGGAGGAGGCAGCAGGAGGTGGAAGCAGGAGGTGGCGCTCGGGCGCGGGCGCGTCGACACGCCTCTGCCTACTGGCAGAGGTTGAAGACGGTGGGGAGCTGGGCTGGGCCTCAGCCGCATTGCTGGGCCAGGTGGGGCGCCAGATGGGCTGCAGGTGAGTAGGTAGGCTTCTGCTCTTTTATTTCTGTTTTGTTTTATTTTTTTCTATTTCTGCAATTTGTTTTTGATTTGTTTTAAATATCAAATCATTTTATAAAATCCTGGAAATAAATAAGGGTGCTTTCTGAATTATTCCAGTGACCCTTATCAATTTCCAACATTTATTTGAGCATTTAAATTATTTATAGTATTTAAATGCCCAAAGTCAAATACAATATGATTTAATTCAAAAATCCAAAAATGACCTAAGGATATATTCATCATTTTTGGCAGAGGTTTCCACCTTAACCAGAAATCATGAACTTTTCTTAGGGGCCTTTTGGGTTTATTGAAAAGATTTTAACTTACCCTAGTTGAGTTGATTTAATGCTAGGGTTTGAACATCCCCATTTCAATTTTAGGCAAAAATTTAAACATGATGCATCACCAAAGGCTAGTACTAGTGCAATGCTAGAAGCTAGGGATGTGACAGTAATAAACTTATAACCCGCCAACCTCTGACCGGTTTAATCATGAACTTGTAATTAACAGTCGGCTCAAGCATAAATCCTGTACCCACTAGGCGGCTTATCATCACAATATTATCCCGCCATACTTTATTCTGAGGCATCCACTGTCAAAAATGATTAAGACCACCACATCTTGCAATTGGGTTGCTTCCACTCTCACTGAACAATCTCTTAATGAGTATGTTGGGATGGGTTGTCTTGCGAGCAAAAAGCGTCATCCACTAGCGAGTTCCAAGGGCTGAAATTAAGCCCCAACCTAAAGAAGGCCAAGTCATAGTCTTTGTAGACCACCTCCTTCGTGGTTTCTCACCACCCGGATCGAAATTCTTCCAGGATGTTCTGAACTTCTATCAGCTACACCCTCAAGATATTGGCCCCAACTCAGTTTCCAATATTTGCATCTTTCAAGTTTTCTGTGAGGTGTACCTTCAAGAAGAGCCCAGCATTGATCTATTAAGAGAATATTATTACTTGATCCACCAGACTGAGATGACAGGCCTAGCCTTGAACTTGGTGGGATTTCAATCTAGAGGCGGAGGGACGTCATCTTCCCTGCAGCTGCTCTACCCAGTCACTTCAAGGACTGGAACCAGACTTGGTTCTATTACCAAGACACCTCTCCAGCGGGTGAAAGTCCTCTGCCGTGTTTCCGCACCTGCCGGCTCAGCCCTAGACATCCACTCCCCAACTGGATCACTGCTGCAGAATGAGCCAAGTACGTGCCTACCTTTTCAAGAATAAGGACCTTATTAGCCAATGACTTAACTTGTGTTGACCTGGTCCGAAGCTGGGTCGCCTGGAGAATCTTTCCTTTGAGGCACCGTACCAGCTTAATGTACCAATACACATGTGATGTGAAAGACCCACAACGATATAATCAAACACGTCTTGAGGACCAGGAAATCAATGAAATGACCAAGTCATTGTTTGGGGAGACCCTCAAAAGCTACAGTAAAACGATATTGAACCCTTTCTGTTTTCTCAATCCAGCTCCCAACGTAAGTATTTTAAGTCAATTATTTTAACTCATTTATCACTTTATCCTACACTGCACATCTTCTCATTGTCATTTGTGTTTTCAGGCCGACTCTCCCTTCTGGAACAAGAAACTGCAGGATAAGCCAGCCAAAAAGGCCAAAGCAAAGTCTCGAGCTCCAAAAAAGACTAAAGGAAAGAAACAGGATGCTGAAGACTTATTTGCCCTTGATAAAGAGTCAGAGGTAGAACTCGATTCTCTTGGCTTTATTTTTATGCAACTTATTGACGCTGACTCCTCTCAAGATGATGCGGAGACCAGCCACGCAGATGCATCAGAGGTAACCATATTCTCCTCCGACTCAGAAACTTTGACAAGATAAAAAACACGGCGGGTCTCCAGAAAAGAAAGATTTTCTGATCCTCTTGCTTATTTGGACCCCAATTTTCTATTGAAAAAACAGCAACACGAAGCAAAGCCTACAACCAGGAGTAGTGGTGGTGGAGACCTTGCAACCGGCTTACCCAACACACCTGCCCCTTGTAAACACCATAATGAGGTGCCCCAAATTCCATCCCTCTCCTTTCCAAAGGCTAGTCTCATTCGTCAACCACTTAACTCTTCTGACTCAAAATCTCAGGGAACATCTCATTCACCCTCTGCCAACTCTTCTGGGACCCAGAGGCCTGCCTTCAAGATTGCCCAGGGGTAAAAACTTTTTATTTGTTGGTCAATATTTTATGATGATATGCTCATACTCTTATATCTTCATCACAGAGGCATAGCCAAAGCATGCAAGAAATTGAAAGTGGGTGGTTCTTCAAAGGATCCCAGAGCTAGTGAACCAGAGAAGAAAATGCCAATAGTCTCAGGGGCTTCGAATCAAAATCCTAAAGACCTTGCTAGTGATCCACCGCCACAAACTGACACCACATCCATTGATCCAATGAACACTGAAGTTGACCCGACCATCACACATAAGCCACCAAGTCCTAATCGCCTAGCCCTGCCAAGCTGGCTGAAGAGGTCCCTCTTGAGAAGACCGCTGAGGACGTCATCATCACTAGCACATGCTATATAGAGCCAGGGAATCCCACTGTCTTGGCCAAACACATCGCCAAAGAAGAGCCGCCAGTGGAAGGCAAATTGAAGCTAGATCTGGAGAGTTATGCCGCCCTCAACACAAGTGACATCCACGCAGGCTATCTGAACCGCCTTCATACTAGTCGTGACCTGGAGGCCGGTTTAGTGAACCTTATGAAGGAACGCTATGAGGTATGTTACTGACCCCTTTCCCTATATATTTATATAGCTACCAAGTCTAGAGGATAGGAAAAGGTTGAGTATGCTGTAGACTTAATAATAATCTTCAAACTGTATCCTTTCAAGGCCGGCTTATTCTATCAAGATGAGCCGGGTCTTTCAAATATTAATCCTTGAATGGACTTTGTACAACTTTTTAACCATGATCTCGTAATAATAAGATGAACCAGACTGCTAATTAACTCCAAGATCCAAATATGTAGCCCCTGAGGGTTGGCTTAACTTGACAAGATGAGCCGGGACTTATAGTCATGGTACCTTGAAAAACTCCAATATGTAGCCCCCACAGGCCGGTTTAAACTGGCAATTTGAACTGGGTCATAATTTTTTTGAAACAACACGCATTAGCACCCAAGTGCCAAGTTTATTGCTTGCGATGTGCTTGGGACTTCAATTAATCTGCATCTCAAAAACTTGTCGTTGTATGTTGTAACCATTATCTCACTGTTCTCTTGCAGGCAAAGTTGTGTATGAAGGAGTCACAAGTAGGCGACTTAAGGAAAAACATCAAGATGCAGCAAGGAGAAACTCCCCAAGCCAAGTCAGAATTGAAAACTTCATTAGAAGAGATTGAAAAGCATAAAGCTGGCTTTGCTGAAGAGAGAACCGCCTGGGAATCTGAGAAGGCTGCTCTAGCAAAGAAGGTCGAAGATGCAAAAAATGCTCTTAAGCCGGTCACTGACGAGTTGTCCAGCTTAAAACAACACATTAGTCAAATGAGAGATGCCATCTTTGGTAAGTATAATATGCACTTAAATCTGGTAAACCGCCTGGCTTTATATGTGAAAGTGCAACTATCCCTAGGTGGTTTTGGTAATTCATAACAACATATAGCTCATTGAGCTAATGCTATTCCAAGACTATTATTTCAGGAAAGCTCCATGAATGGCATGGCATGGATGATGAAAGTGGATCCCTCAAAATACTAAGGATAAAGGATTGGCTCAAGATCAAAGGCTCAAGACTCTTCATTTTATATTTTAGTGATCCAAGATCACATTGAGTCTATAGGAAAAGCCAATACTATCAAGGAGGGATGAGGTGTTGCTTAACGAGCCTCTTGCTTCATGTGCTTTGTGATATGCTCCAAAACACTCAGCTACTTTCCCACATCCACAAATGACCCAAACCCAAAGCCAAAATCGGTCACACCGATTCTTCCAATCCGGCGCCACCGATTCCAAAAGTCATAGCCACTGCCACAAACCCTAAGAAAATCGGTCCTACCGATAGGGATCTCGGTCTCACCGAGATGGGATTGTAATCTCTCTGTTTCCCTTCATAACATTTCGGTCTAACCGAAGTGAGTGATCGGTCCCACCAAGATTGCAATGTAAACTCTCTGTTTCCCTTTTGTAACATTTCGGTCTCACCGAAAAGAGCAAATCGGTCCCACCGAGTTTACCTGACTAACTCTCTGGAAAGCTTATTACCAAAATCGGTCTTACCGAGTTTGTGTAATCGGTCTTACCGAGATTACATTATGCCCTAACCCTCACCGAATCGGTCTCACCGAGTTGCATGTCAGTCCCACCGAAAATCACTAACGGTCACTAGGTTTACTAAATCGGTCTGACCGAGTCTGTTGAATCGGTCCCATCGAGTTTGGTAAATTGTGTGTAACGGCTAGATTTTGTGTGGAGGCTATATATACCCCTCCACCTCCTCTTCATTCGTGGAGAGAGCCATCAGACTAAACCTACACTTCCAACTTACCATTTCTGAGAGAGAACCACCTACTCATGTGTTGAGGCCAAGATATTCCATTCTTACCATATGAATCTTGATCTCTAGCCTTCCCCAAGTTGCTTTCCACTCAAATCCTCTTTCCACCAGATCCAAATCCTATGAGAGAGAGTTGAGTGTTGGGGAGCCTATCATTTGAAGCACAAGAGCAAGGAGTTCATCATCAACGCACCATTTGTTACTTCTTGGAGAGTGGTGTCTCCTAGATTGGCTAGGTGTCACTTGGGAGCCTACTACAAGATTGTGGAGTTGAACCAAGGAGTTTGTAAGGGCAAGGAGATCGCCTACTTCGTGAAGATCTACCGCTAGTGAGGCAAGTCCTTCGTGGGCGATGGCCATGGTGGGATAGACAAGGTTGCTTCTTCGTGGACCCTTCTTGGGTGGAGCCCTCCGTGGACTCGCGCAACCGTTACCCCTCGTGGGTTGAAGTCTCCATCAACATGGATGTACGATAACACCACCTATCGGAACCTCGCCAAAAACATCCGTGTCTCCAATTGCGTTTGAATCCTCCAAACCCATCCCTTTACTTTCTTGCAAGTTGCATGCTTTAATTTCCGCTGCCTATATACTCTTTGCATGCTTGCTTGAACTATGTGATGATTACTTGACTTGTCCTAAAATAGCTAAAATCTGTCAAACTCTAAAATTGGGAGAAAGTTAAGTTTTTAATTGGTCAAGTAGTCTAATCATCCCCCCTCTAGACATACTTCAAGGTCCTACAAGTGGTATCAGAGCTTTGGTCTCCATTTGCTTTGATTTCCATAGCTTTTGGTGGTCATAGCCTTGGTTTCACAACCTAGGAGAGTATGTCATCTAGCGAGGGAAATTATCACCGTAGAGGTCCTTACTTTGATGGTATTAATTTTGCTAGTTGGAAGCATAAGATGAAAATGCATATTCTCGGACATAACCCCGCCGTTTGGGCAATTATTTGTATTGGCTTGCAAGGTGAATTCTTTGATGGGAGAGAACCGAACCGTGAAGCGAATGCGGAAGAATTGAAGATGCTGCAATACAACGCTCAAGCTTGTGATATCATCTTCAACGGATTGTGCCCCGAAGAATTCAACAAAGTCAGTCGTCTTGAGAATGCAAAGGAAATTTGGGATACTTTGGTTGATATGCACGAAGGTACCAAATCCGTCAAGGAATCCAAGTTGGATGTGCTCCAAAGTCAGCTTGACAAGTTCAAAATGAAGGATGGTGAAGGTGTCGCTGAAATGTACTCTAGGCTTGCACTTATCACAAATGAGATTGCCGACTTAGGGAGTGAAGAGATGACCGACATATTCATCATCAATAAGATCCTAAGAGCATTGGATGGAAAGTATGATACCATGTGCACATTGATCCAAATGATGCCAAACTACAAAAATCTCAAGCCAACAGAAGTCATTGGAAGAATTGTTGCTCATGAGATGTCACTCAAGGATAAGGAGGAACTTCACAACAAGTCAAGTGGTGCTTACAAAGCCTCAAGTGAAGCCCCCACATCATCAAGTGAGAAACAAACCTTCAATGAAGAATTGAGCTTAATGGTGAAGAACTTCAACAAATTCTACAAGAGTAGAAGCAAAGAAAGAAGCTCCAAGTCAAGGTCTTATCATGACAAAAGATCTTCCAGTCGAGAGCGCAATTGCTACAATTGTGGGAGGCCTGGACACTACTCCAATGAGTGTACGACACCCTACAAAAGAAGAGAAGATTCTCCAAAAAGAAGAAGCAAAAGAGAAGAATCACCACCAAGAGAGAGGAGGAGTAGAGATGATCGTTATGAACGAAGACCCTCACGGAGAAGCAAGGATTCGGAAAGGAAGGACAAGTCATCCAGGAGCTACACAAAACGAAGACATCAAGCTCATGTTGGTGAATGGGTATCCGAATCCGACTCCGACAAACACTCCGAGAGAAGCTATCTTTCCGACTCTGAACATACTCAAGATGAAGGTGTTGTCGGTCTAGCACTTGTGTCAACAAACTCCTACGACATATTTGATTCACCAAATGAAGGAATTGGGAGATGCTTCATGGCCAAAGGTCCAAAGGTAACACATCCTGAGTATGTTGATTTCAATAGTGATGAAGATGACTTGCTCGTGGATGATGATTTACTTGTTGACAACTCTAGTGATGAATACTATGATGAAACGTCAATTAATCATGCTAAACAAACGAATGACAATGATAAGGAGAAAATTGAGCTTCTAACTAAAGAACTAGACACTCTAAAGTTGGCTCATGAAACTATCTTCGAAAATCATCGAGAACTTTTAAGGGCTCATGAGAAGTTACACTTTGAAAAGCTCAATCTTGAGCAAGAGCATGAGTTCTTAAAGGCAATCAATGATGATCTCCGTAAGAAAAGTTCTTCTTACATTGCCAATCATTTACTCTTATCTACTTACATTCCTCAAGTCAAGTCTGGTAACAAGTTCAAGAAAGATACTTCCTCTAGTAGTAAAAATAATAATGTTAAATCCAATACTGTTTCTTCTAGTAGTTCTCTTGATTCCACTAATGATTCTCTTAGCCAAGTTACACTTGAGCAAGAAAATAGCTTATTGAAGGGAATTATAGAGAAAGGTGTTTACAAGAGCCTTGCCGGGAGTAAGCAATTCGAGGAAATTGTATGCAAGCAAGGAAGACACCGGAAGAATCAAGGTGTTGGTTTTGAACGAAAGTTCAATGCCAATGGAGTTGAGTGGGAAGAAGATCAATACCCCAAGACGAAGTTTGTTCCTCAACAAGATAAGTATGATCCTACTTCCTTCAAGGGAACACAAGCTCAAGACGATCTTCCTCCACAAGACCACAAGAACAAATGCAAGGATAAGCTTCAAGAAGAGATTGATGCATTTGAAGAAGCACCTAAGGTCTCGGTCAAGTGGATTCCCAAGACTACGTCAAGTTCTACTTCATCAAGTACAACTACAACTCCAAGGATTCCCATCAAGATGATGTGGATCCCGAAGAAGAAGAACTAGAGAGTTCTTGAGTGTGACTCCACCAACATTCTTCACTCATATCTTTATGGCAAGGACAAGTGCAATAAACTTCCACATCTTGCACTAGTTCAAGGAGTCACAAACCCTCATGTTGGTAAGGCAAGGGACAAGGTAATCTAATGGTTTCATGGACATCATCTTGTGTGTGCATCACTCTATGTCTATGGATATTCTTGTTTGTTACTTGTGGGACTAACCCATGCAGGTAAGTTGAAAGTGCAACTCACTCCAAAGGATTGCTCCAAATGATCTACTTCAACATTGAGCATCCACATCTTCAACACCTACATGAAGTCATCATCGACGAAACCCAAGGTTAGTTCATCCCTCTAAAGGGGGGATCTCACATCTAGGGGGAGCTTAACTCAAAAATTGAGTCAAAGCAACTCTAATGGTGTGAACACATCAATGCATTATGTAAAAGTGGTAACCCCACTTGAGCTTAAACGATGAGTATGACCTATGATCAAATGTTCTCATTTGACTCCTAAGTCAATATACTCATATATAGATGACCTAGTCATCGCCAATTGTTTGATAGATGCTAGAATTGGTTGTGCATGCTTTGCCACATATTTCATTTGCCATTTTATTGTGTGAGCATGTTGGTGCATATTTTACTCATTCAAGGACATCCACTTGTTGTCTTGATTGTTTGGTTCATTCTTCTTTTGGCCAAGTGGATGGACAAGAATGCCTAAGAACCCTCTCTAGCTATCTATGCTTTTCTCGTCTCAAACTCTATTCATGCTACATCACAAAATTTGATCAAGTCAGATTCGAACCACTCTGTGTGAGGAGCACTCGGAGTCCCCGATTCATCATAGACTTAAACTTCCAAAACCTCTTTGTGATTCTCGGTCTGACCGATTCCTCCATTTCGGTCCTACCAAGATCATTAAGTTGATCTGAGTTTTCAATCTTGGTGCAACCGATTTGAACTTTTCGGTCACACCGAGTTGCTGTAACTGAACACAGTTATGCATCTCGGTGCCACCGAGTTGTTCCACTCGGTCACACCGACAGGGTCGGGCTATATATAGACACTGGCAAAATTTTGGAAATTTCTCCGAACCCCTTCGCCTGTGCAATAGCTCGCTCTGCCATCGAAGGTCTCTGGATCGTCTCCTCGTCGCCAGCCGCCTCCTATCGCTGGTCTTCGCCACCGTCAATGGAATTCAACCCCACCGTTGCCGCCGTAGCGAGTTCATCGCCGCACTAGGGTATGGACTCGATCTTTGTGCTATCCACATCTGATTCCTAGCACATTGTACTCTTATTGATTCTTGCCACGATTGAAACAATCCTATCTAGCCAAAGTAGTCCGTAGAGTAGATTAGATTCAAATTTTTAGGGTTAGGTTTCCGCCGAAACCATCTCGGACCCACCGAGTTGAAAAACTCGGTCTCACCGATTTGGCATATGCCATTGCACTAGTGACTCTCGGTCTGACCGAGAATTACTAATCGGTGCGACCGATTTTAGGATTCTATGAAACCCTAGCAGTCTCGGTGCCACGAAAATGTGACTCGGTCCAACCGAGTTCATCAGTTTAGGTTCCAAAAACTGCTTCGGTATCACCGAATTTGAAAATCGGTTGATCTGAAATGCTTTCTGTGGAAAACTAAAACTAATTTTTTGAATCATTCTTTTTAAAAATCTCTGCATTTTGTGATGCTCATCCACTCTATCTCATCTATAACTCTCCACAGGGTCAGCAGTCAGCTTTTGCAGCGACCAGAGTGACAGTCAGAACAGGTCAGCAGAGCAGATTCACTTGAGTGAGGGCACTAGTCCCTCCAGCACTTCAGATGAAGGAAGCAGAAGCACTCCTAGCAACCTGCCTAAGACTGCTACCAGGCAAAGGAGAAAGAGAACCTCAGACTCAGAAGATGAGGACTACAAAGCTGAAGAAGATGAGGCTACTTCCAAGAAAGTGGTGCTCAAGAAGGAATATGGCTCAGCAAAGGATATAAAGCCAGGCATGAAGATTAAAAGGCCTGCAGGAAGACAACCAATGTCCAAGGCCAGAGCATCAACTCAACTGCCTGAAAATCCTGATCCCAAAGAGCCAGCTGCTGAAGGCAAGAAGAGGAAGGAAAGGGTCAAGAAGACCATGGCCAGAGTTGTTGGGCAACCTTCCATGATGGAAGAGGAAGAGCTTACTGCACCAGCACCAAAGGCACCAAAGCTTATGGGTGATGCTATTAAATCTGGGGCTGCAACATCTAAGCCCAAGGAAGCACCCAAAGCTGCCCCCAAGGCGAAGTCTGCACCAAAGAGGAATACTAGGAGTATTCCAGCTGCTGAGAAGAACAGGCCCCAGTGCCTGAGGTTGCTGAGGAGGAAGATGAAGAAGGACAAGTTCTAAGGAAGCTCAAGCCAAAGATACCAGATCACAATGATGCCCATCCTGTGGCTGAGGACAAGAACATCAGAAAAGACTCGGGATTGAAGCTATGGAGGATGGCAGATCCATATGCCACAAGGAGAAGAACTGTTGTTGATTACAGGTTCCACACAAATGAATAGCAGGACTTCTATGAGACAATCTTATTGGACAAGAAGCCCATAGTTTGTGATATGAGGTGGGTTGACTGGACCTACATGAAGGAAAATGAAGAACACTATCCTGGAGTGCAAGACAGCTTTGTTGCTTGTGGAGTTGCAGATTTTGTTGGGCAAAAGCTTACAAACTGGAATGATGAACTTATCATGCAATTCTACTCCACAACACATTTTTACCCAGATGGAAGAATTGTTTGGATGTCTGAAGGTACAAGGTACCAATCCACTGATGAAGAATGGGAAAAACTGATAAATGCCCCAAAGGAAAATGATGATGATCTGGATGTATATGCCAAGAAGAAAATGGGACACAATACCATGGCACACATGTACAAGGAGATCCCAGACAAAGCCCTAGAGACTTTCTCATTTGGATCAGTCCATTTTCTGTTGTCAGGGCTGCCTACTATCAATTGGATTGTGAGGCACACTCTGTTGCCCAAGTCAGGTGACCATAACATGATCAGAGGGCATGCCATCAATATGTTGCATTTATTTGATGTGCCACAGAAATTCAAAGTCATGAGCCTTATAGTTGAAACCATTAAGATGACTGCAGCAGATCATAAGAGGAGCTGTGGTTATGCACCTCAGATTCAGGAATTGATCAACTCAAAGATGGGAACTGGCAAATATCTATTGGATAGGGAACATTTTCACTCTGTCCAGACATTGAGGACAATGAGGTTGTCATGAATGAGGATGATCCATCATCAGTTCAAGCTGAAGAGAAGAAGGAGAAGGCAAGGAAGGAGAAGGCTGCCAAGATGCCAACTCAAGAGGAGGCATCTGAGTATTTGTTGAAAAACAAGCATGAGCAGCTTGGTTACTTGATAACATCATCTCTGAGGATTGAGAAGGGGTTGGCCACCTTAACTCAGAATCAGGAGAGCTTGGAAAGAATCATGTAACAAAAACTCTATGATCTAGATGTCAAAGTAACTGAGATTCAGTCAGTTGTGGAGCAACTGCAGGATGACATGCAGGAGAGGGAGGGCAAGACAACCACAAATGTCTTTGCCAGAGTGCCTAGAGCTCAGAGGTCAGCTGCTGTGCCAGTGCCAGACACTAGAGCAACATCTTCAGCACCAGCTACTGCCCCTTCAGCTCCAGTGCAACCAGCTTCAGCATCAACTCCAGCACCCTCTACATCAACTGAAGCCTTCATCCTTGGAGTTATCCGAACACCACCAACTAAAGATCAAGCCTGAGAGTCGATCTAGCACTATGCATTTTCTATGAACTTTTTGGTAACTTGTTGCCAAAGGGGGAGAAAAATGTATAGATCATAGGCTTCAAGAGAGAGAGAGAGAGAGTGTTGCTTTTGTTCTCTCTTGCTTTGTTGGTTTAAACTTGTTTGCTTGCTTTTTGATTGGTTGAGATACTATGCTTGTGAGACATTGATGATCATGTGTTTGATCATAAGCTACACTTATGCATGTTTGATGATATTATCCTATCTATCTTATGCGATCATTCACTTTGCTTGGTGATGAGTGCATGTATTCAATACTTATCATTTTGAGCGCTCCACCAAGATGTATGTGACATGTAAGAGTAACCCATGAGCCTAATTCCTTGTGCATTTGCAGTCCAAAGCAAATTTTAAACTAAGCACAAATTTAGGGGGAGCTCTTGCTTATCACATACTTCTCAAAGCGACGATGTTTTTATTCTTATTATCTTTTGTCGAAGCTTTGATCTATATGTTGTCATCAATTATCAAAAAGGGGGAGATTGAAAGTGCAACTATCCCTAGGTGGTTTTGGTAATTCATAACAACATATAGCTCATTGAGCTAATGCTATTCCAAGACTATTATTTCACGAAATCTCAATGAATGGCATGGCATGGATGATGAAAGTGGATCCCTCAAAATACTAAGGACAAAGGATTGGCTCAAGCTCAATGGCTCAAGACTCTTCATTTTATATTTTAGTGATCCAAGATCACATTGAGTCTATAGGAAAAGCCAATACTATCAAGGAGGGATGAGGTGTTGCTTAATGAGCCTCTTGCTTCATGTGCTTTGTGATATGCTCCAAAACCCTCAGCTACTTTCCCACATCCACAAATAACCTAAACCCAAAGTCAAAATCGGTCACACCAATTCTTCCAATCCGGCGCCACCGATTCCTATAGTCATAGCCACTGCCACAAACCCTAAGCAAATTGGTCCTACCGATAGGGATCTCGGTCTCACTGATATGGGATTGTAATCTCTCTGTTTCCCTTCGTAACGTTTCGGTCTAACCGAAGTGAGCGATCGGTCCCACCGAGATTGCAATGTAAACTCTCTGTTTCCCTTTTGTAACATTTTGGTCTCACCGAAAAGAGCAAATCGGTCCCACCAAGTTTACCTGACCAACTCTCTGGAAAGCTTATTACCAAAATCGGTCTTACCAAGTTTGTGTAATCGTTCTTACCGAGATTACGTTATGCCCTAACCCTAACCGAATCGGTCTCACTGAGTTGCATGTCAGTCCCACCAAAAATCACTAACGGTCACTAGGTTTACTAAATCGGTCTGACCGAGTATGTTGAATCGGGCCCACCGAGTTTGGTAAATTGTGTGTAACGGTTAGATTTTGTGTGGAGGCTACATATACCCCTCCACCTCCTCTTCCTTCGTGGAGAGAGCCATCAGACTAAACCTACACTTCCAACTTACCATTTCTGAGAGAGAACCAGCTACTCATGTGTTGAGGCCAAGATATTCCATTCTTACCATATGAATCTTGATCTCTAGCCTTCCCCAAGTTGCTTTCCACTCAAATACTCTTTGCACCAGATCCAAATCCTATGAGAGAGAGTTGAGTGTTGGGGAGACTATCATTTGAAGCACAAGAGCAAGGAGTTCATCATCAATGCACCATTTGTTACTTCTTGGAGAGTGGTGTCTCCTAGATTGGCTAGGTGTCACTTGGGAGCCTCCGACAAGATCGTGGAGTTGAACCAAGGAGTTTGTAAGGGCAAGGAGATTGCCTACTTCGTGAAGATCTACTGCTAGTCAGGCAAGTCCTTCATGGGCGACGACCATGGTGGGATAGACAAGGTTGCTTCTTCGTGGACCCTTCTTGGGTGGAGCCCTCCGTGGACTCGCGCAACCGTTACCCTTCGTAGGTTGAAGTCTCCATCAACGTGGATGTACGATAGCAGCACCTATCGGAACCACGCCAAAAACATCCGTGTCTCCAATTGCGTTTGAATCCTCCAAACCCATCCCTTTACTTTCTTGCAAGTTGCATGCTTTAATTTCTGCTGCCTATATACTCTTTGCATGCTTGCTTGAACGTTGTGATGATTACTTGACTTGTCCTAAAATAGCTAAAATCTGTCAAACTCTAAAATTGGGAAAAGGTTAAGTTTTTAATTGGTCAAGTAGTCTAATCACCCCCCCTCTAGACATACTTCAAGGTCCTACAATATGTGAAGTGCTAACTCGCCCGGTGATTCTTATATGACCTCTTAGCAGTCCCTGGGAGTGCCAACCTTGGTCAAGACATGCTATTGAAGTTGAAGGCCATTTACTCTTTAGCTGAACAGTTATACAACGGAACTCTCCACAGTCTAGTGGCCTTAGGGGGTAACAGAAAGCTGCCAAGCCAAATCAAGGCTGTGTTGGATCACTTGTCCACTTTCCCAAGCCTGGCAGTCGGAGCTTGACCCAGAGGAGATAGCCACCGGGTGTCTGGAATTCAAAGATGACCAACCACCCTTTGAAGAGAGAGAGACTTCAATCGCTGCGTCCGGGAGATGCGGCCCGTGGCCTGTAAACTTGTTGAAGAGTTGAACTTGAACAACTATACGACGGCTTATGACAGCAACAATCAAAAGATTAAGCTGCCAGCCCATGATGTTGTCAATCTCATTCCCCCTCGGCATAAGCATATCTTTGCTCCTAACGTTGATCATTCAATTATACTCAATGATGAAGCCACTTTTGAAGTTTTAACCGGCATCGACTAGACAATGGCTGATCTTCAGATGATCGAGGAGGAAGAATAGGCGCAGGTTGATCCACAATCCTCAAGGCGGCCAGGGGAAAATTAAGAAGTGATTATGATTCAAGCGGCTCTCAGGCCGGCTTTTGGGAGCATAGCTCCAAAGACATTTTAAGTTTAAAACTTTTCCAAACTCAAAGCAATGTCTTGTAATAGGATAGTTGAAAACAATGATTTGCCAGGTCATGCCTTCGTGCATGTTAAGCCTTTGATTTGTGAACCGCCACTTTGATCTTTTTATGATCTGCCTGATGTAACCACTCATATGGGTCATACTAGTAATCGTATTTCCACTACTATAAGTACTATTGCAAACCCATTCATATTTTATTTTTGCATTATATATAATGTATTCCAACTTTTCTCTGGCAAAAACTCTTCAAAGAAAACCATAGAATCATCAAAACAAGCACACAACGCAAAGAAAACAGAATCTGTCAAAAACATAACCGTCTGTAGCACTCTGACTACTTCAACTACTTCTGTAACTCCAAAAATTCTGAAAAATTAGGATGACGTGAATAATTTATTTATTAATCTTCTGCAAAAAGAATCAACTCAAAATCACTCTTTGGATAAAAATGAAAAATAATTTCGTGAGTGCAAAAGTTTCTATTTTTCAGCAAGATCAAATCAACTCTCAGCCAAATCATCCCAAAGGCCTTGCTTGGCACAAACACTAATTTAAACCACAAAAACACATCTAACCAGAGGCATAATTGGGTATTTTATTTAAAATAGCAAGAAAGCCAAAAATCAAAAAGATACAAGTTGGGTTGCCTCCCAACGAGCGCTATTGTTTTACGCCCCTAGCTAGGCATAAAACGTAGGATCTAAGTGTTGTCATCTTTGGTTCTAGATCCATATGATGCCCTCATGATTGATTCATATGGTGGCATAATTCTTGTTCTAGGGAAGTTTTCCATACCCTTCCTTAGTGGAAATTGAAAGTTAATATTGCCTTCTTTCATGTCAATCACGACACCAATAGTACGTAAAAACGGTCTACCAAGTATAATTGGACAAGGCGGATTACAATCAATATCAAGAACAATAAAATCTATGGGCACATAATTTCTATTTGCAAGAATAAGAACATCATTAATTCTTCCCATAGGCTTTTTAATAGTAGAATCTGCCAAGTGCAAATTTAAAGAGCATTCTTCAATATCGGTAAGACCAAGCACATCACATAAAGATTTCAGAAATGTAGAAACACTAGCACCCAAGTCACATAAAGCAAAACACTCATAATTTTTAATCTGGAATTTGATGGTTGGTTCCCATTCATCATGTAATTTTCTAGGAATTGAAACTTCTAATTCCAACTTTACTTCAAAAGCTTTCATCATAGCATCAACAATATGTTTAGTGAAAGATTTATTTTGTTCATAAGCATGGGGTGAATTTATCATGGATTGCAACAAAGAAATACAATCAACCAAAGAGCTACTATCATAATTAAAGTCTTTGTAATCCAAAATAGTGGGCACATCACTAGTTAAAGTCTTAACCTCTTCAAACCCACTTTAATCAATTTTCTCAACAAGATTTCCACCCTCCGAATCATAGGGACACCTTCTAGCTAAAGTTGACTCTTCTCCAGTCCCTTTTTCATCAATATTAATTTTACTAAACAAAGGATCAATGGAAGAAACACCAATCATTTTAAGATCTTCATCACTTTTATCTTCTAACGAGATTGGTTTGGAGGCCATTTGATTTACTAAAGTAGCTCGTGCGTCGAATATTTTTCCTAGCAAACTTTCAGCAAAAGCATACTTAGATTGGAGATTGCGAACTTCTCTACTGATATCATCAAGTTGTTTTGTTATAGCCTCTAACACCGAAAAAGAGTGTTCCTTAATTCTTCAGGAAAATATTTATTATGCTCAAATTGTGTACTCATATATTCCTTAGTACTTTTCTCAGTTTCAAGCAAAAAATTTGGGTAAGGAACATCACAATACTTTCTTGGAGGCATCATGACTACGCAAACAGGATCACACACAAAAACAGATCTGACGAGAAAACGGTGAATGAAAAAGAGGGCGAATAAAAGAGCAAATTATTGTGAAGTGGGGGGTGGGGTGGGGCGAGAGGCAAATGACAAATAATGTAAACTGCGAGGAGATGAGATTTGTGATTAGGAACCTAGTTGATGTTGAAGATCCTCCTGACAATGGCGCCAGAAATTCCTTTTGATGCCTTGAACTACGTTGGTATTTCCCCAAAGAGGAAGGGATGATGCAGCACAGCGACGACAAGTATTTCCCTTAGTGATGAGATCAAGGTTATCAAACCAGTAGGATAACCAAGCAACACAACGTAAACCGCCCCTACACACAAATAACAAATACTCGCAATCCGACGTGTTAAAGGGGTTGTCAATCCCTTTCGGGTAACGGTACCTCAAATTGGCGAGAAGACGTGATAAAGTTGTGATAGATAGGATAAATAGATCACAATTAAAACAAAGTGCAGCAATGTATTTTTGTATTTTTGGTTTAATAGATCTGAAAATAAAAGCAAAGGAAAATAGATCGCAAAGGAAAATATGATGAAAAGAGACCCAGGGGCCGTAGGTTTCACTAGTGGCTTCTCTCGATAAAAATAGCAAACGGTGGGAAAATAATTACTGTTGGGAAATTGATAGAACTTAAAATAATCATGACAATATCCAGGCAATGATCATTATATAGGCATCATGTCCAAGATTGGTAGACCGACTCCTGCCTGCATCTACTACTATTACTCCACACATCGACCGCTATCCAGCATGCATCTAGTGTATTAAGTTCATGGAAAAATAGTGTAATGCAATAAGAATGATTACATGATATAGACAAGATCTATTTAGGTAGAAATAGACCCCATCTTATAATCCTTAATAGCAACAATACATAGGTGTTGTTTCCCCTTCTGTCACTGGGATCAAGCACCATAAGATCAAACCCATCACAAAGCACCTCTTCCCATTGCAAGATAAATAGACCAAGTTGGCGAAACAAAACACAAATATCAAAGAAGAAATATGAGGCTATAAGCAATCATGCATATAAGAGATCAAAGAAGACTCAAATAACTTTCATGGATAAAAACATAGATCTGATCATAAACTCAAAGTTCATCGGATCCCAACAAACCCACCGCAAAAAGACTTACATCATATGGATCTCCAAGAGACCATTGTATTGAGAATCAAGAGAGAGAGGAAGCCATCTAGCTACTATACAGACACGTAGGTCTACAAAGAACTACTCATGCATCATCGGAGAGGCACCAATGGACATGATGAACCCCTCCGAGATGGTGTCTAGATTGGATCTAGTGTTTCTGGAACTTGCGGCGGATGGAATTGATTTTCGTCGACTCCCTTAGGGTTTCTGGAATATTGGGGTATTTATAGAGCAAAGAGGCGGTGCGGGAGGCCACCGTGGTGGGCAAAACCCACCAGGGCGCGCCTGGGCCTCCAGGCACGCCCTGGTGTCTCGTGCTCACCACGGGACGACCCTATGGTACTTCTTTGGCAAATTGGATGTCTTCTGGTCCAAACAAAGTCCACAAAAAGTTTCGCTGCGTTTGGACTCTGTTTGGTATTGATTTCCTGCGATGCAATAACAAGCAGAAAACAACAACTGGCACTGGGCACCATGTCAATAGGTTAGTACCAAAAAATGATATAAAATGATTGTAAAACATCCAAGAATGATAATATAACAGCATGGAGCAATCAAAAATTTTAGATACGTTGGAGACGTATCAGCCCACACGGTCAAAGTTGTGCATTGGAAATTTGAACATTACAGACCACCCTTTTCACTCATATATATTTGGGCCACATGCTGGTGTGGCTGTCTTCTGACCCTCTCTAACAATTTTTTTGCTGCAAAGACTCTTATGATGCTCAACAAACATGGGTATAATGTCTTAACCGTGTGCGATGCAAGAGTGTTGTGAATCATCACGATTGCGCAAGCGCGAGCAAAGGTGGAGGTATTGGCTCAACCGTGTGCGATGCAAGTGCGTTGTAAAATCAACACGATTGCGCAAGCACGAGCAAAGGTGGAGGTACTGGCTTAACCGTGTGCGATGAAAGTGCGCTGTAAAATCACCACCTGCGCAAGCTAAAGGCAGGTAGTTTATTAGATTGAATTCCATGTCTGCTTCTGAAAATTAGGACGAACCGTGTGCGATAGACCAGCTAGCTAAAAAATCTAAAAAATCTATGCAGATCTTTGAATGCTAGAATGAAATGTGATCCTATGTTTGCTACTTCACATATCTTTATTGATGATAAGTATTATGAATTCTCTATCGACCCAGAGTTAATTACTTTGGTTGAATCTGATCCATTCCATGGTTATGAAACTGAAACTGTTGTGGCACATCTTACTAAGTTGAATGGTATAGCCACCCTTTTTGCTCATGATGAGAAGATTCACTATTACTATATCGTCAAATTATTTCCATTCTCATTAAAGGGTGATGCTAAAGCTTGGCACAATACTCTTGTTCTTGGTTGTGTGCGTAGTCCCCAAGATATGATTTATTACTTCTATAAAAAATATTTCCCTGCTCATAAGAAACAAGTTTCCTTGTAGGAAATATTTAACTTTGCGCAAATTGAAGAAGAGAGTCTCCCAGATGCTTGGGGGAGGCTTCTCCAATTGCTTAATGCTTTGCCGGATCATCCTCTTAATAAAAATGCAATACTTGATATCTTTTATAATGGAGTAACCAATGCTTCTAGGGATTTCCTATATAGTTGTGCTGGTTGTGTTTTCAGGGAACGAACTATTGAGCAAGCTGAAGAAGTATTGAATAACATATTGAAAAATTATGATGATTGGACTCCTCCTGAAACACCGCCTAAACCCACTCCGAAGAAGGGGGGGGGTATTTTATATCTCAGTCCTGAAGATATGCAAGAGGCAAAGAAATCTATAAAGGAAAAAAGGTATTAAAGCCGAGGATGTCAAAAATTTACCTCCTATTGAAGAAATACATGGGCTTGATACACCAGCACCACCTAAGGTGGTAGATGTAAATTCTTTAATGAAATTCAATGATAGTGATAATCCTCATAATAAACATCCTAGCCAATGCCTTTATGAGTTTGATAATTACATTAGAAAGCAAGATCACTTCAATGCAAATGTTATGAAACAATTGAAATACAACTCTGATATGATTGCTCACTTAAGTGACTTGTTATTTAGAATCTCAAATGATGTTAGAAGTGTAGGAAAGCATGCCTCTATGGTTTAAACTCAATTAGAACAAGTTGCTAAATCTCAAAGAGAGTTGTTAGATGAGATGAATAATAATATCAATGGTCATGTTGTTAGAGTAATGACTAGAGGAGGTAAAATGACTCAGGAACCACTTTGTCCCGAGGGACACCCAAAGAGAATTCAACAAGACTCTCAAAGAGTTAACACTGATGCACATAGTCCTTCTAAAAATAAAAAGAAGAAGAAAAATGATAGGACTTTGCATGCCTCTAGTGAACCTGAAGTAGAAAAAACTCCTAATAATGATAATGAAGTTTCTATCTCTGATGCTGAAACTCAATCTGGCAGTGAACACTCACCTTCTGATAATGAGAAAGATAATGATGAGGCTCATGAAGATACTCAAACAAATAATAAAGAACCAGACAATGATGTGGAGATAGAACCAGCAGTTGATCTTGATAACCCACAACCCAAGAATAAAAGATATGATAAAAGAAACTTTGTTGCTGGAAACCATGGAACAAAAAGAGATCCATGGGTTCAAAAACCTATGCCCTTTCCACCTAAGTCGACTAAAAAGAAAGATGATGAAGAATTTGAATGATTTGCTAAAATGCTGAGGCCAGTCATTTTGTGTACTCGCTTGACTGATATCTTAAAAATGCCTCCTTATGCAAAGTACATGAAAGACATCATCACCAATAAGAGAAAAATACCGGAAGCTGAAATCTCCACCATGCTTGCTAATTATACTTTTAAAGGTGGAGTACCTAAAAAATTTGGAGATCCGGGAATACCAATTATAACTTGCTCCATCAAAAGAAATTATGTGAAAACTGATTTATGTGATTTGGGAGCTAGTGTTAGTGTTATGCCTTTCTCTTTATTTAAAAGACTTGGTTTGAATAAACTCACACCGACTAAAAAATCTTTGCAAATGGCTAACAAATCAACTGCCATACCTATCGGTATTTGTGAGGATGTGCCCGTTGTTGTTGCTAATGTTACTATCTTAACTGACTTTGTTATACTTGAGATGCTCGAGGACGACAACATGTCAATTATCCTTGGTAGATCCTTCTTGAATACTGCAGGGGATGTTATTGATTGCAATAAAAGCAAGGTCACTTTCCATATCAATGGTAATGAGCATATGGTGCACTTTCTGAAGAAACAATTCCAAATGAATGGTATAAATGTTATTGCAAAATCTCCGACAATCACTATTGGAAGCTTTTAGATACCTCTACCAACTATTAAAAAGAAATATGAAATGCTTATTGTTGGGGACATTCATATCCCCATTGAGGTAACTTAGTGATTTATGAAAGTTCTTCAGTTCCATGCTAATCGAAAGTGATTGTTAATAAGACTTGATCAACCTTATTAATGAGTCACTTTTGATAGGTATGAAGTTGATGAATTTAGTGAGCAGTAATTTCAGTCCATACCTTTTGTTTTCTGTTTTTATTAGTTAAATAAA
The DNA here is from genome assembly GCF_018294505.1 of Triticum aestivum. NCBI lineage: Eukaryota > Viridiplantae > Streptophyta > Magnoliopsida > Poales > Poaceae > Triticum > Triticum aestivum. Next base: position 585,123,920 of record NC_057807.1, on the reverse strand, counting down.
ATAAAAATGTCATGTTTTGTCTGTTCTCTGAGTTTTCCGTACAATAAAAAATGACCCAAAAATAAAAGTTCTCAGAATGCTCTAATAAGATTTTTGTCTAAATATTTAAGAATTTTTGGTGCAAATAATATCAGAGAGAGGTGCACCAGGTGGGCACAACCCACCTAGGCGCGCCATGACCCCCAGGCGTGCCCTGGTGGGTTGTGGTCCCCACATGGGGCCCCTCACTTATCTCTTCATCCCACATCATCACCTACCTCCTAGAAAAAAATTACCATTTCTCTCTCTTTCGTGTTCTTGCTCTCAACCCCGCGGATTTCGATCTCTTTGCTCGTAGCTTCGTTTCCGAAACTATTTTGGGGGATTGTTGCTTGGTATGTGACTCTTCCGTGTGTCCAATTAGTTTTTTGCTTTAGTGGTTTATATTTTGAATAATTAGGTGCTCTTGGTGTTGCTGTAGATGAGCTTGCATGTTGAATTCTTAGAGTTCTAAGTAGTTTGAATGCTTGATATGGCCTCTATACATCCCTATGAGTAGTTGCTACCAATCTTGTGAAGTTTTGCTAACAAATTTTTCTGACCCAAAATTTTTTAGAAAATTGTACGCGAGTATTATGAACTTCTTTGGAAGGAGTTCTTCGAGTGGAAGATCCTCGGAGACATCTTCTAGTAGCAGCTCTGCTCATTGGTCTTATGTTGAACCGAGTGAAAGTTCCATACGAGATGCCGCCACCAAAACATGCTTATGGCCATGCAACGATTATATGGTGAGTGTGGGCATCAAGGAGGAATTTGAGCAATACATTCACAATCCTGATCTCGGTCCCTACATTTCACATAAGTGCAACAAACACCTCTCTCTCACTGAATCATTTGTCAAAGGATTTAAATTCCATCCTCGTGAGTCTAGGGTTTCATTTAAACTATATGAAAATCCATTTACCATATCTTTAGAGAGATTCACTCACCACCGCAAAATCCCATTCTGGGGTTTGCTCGATGAACCGCCAAGGTCTGAGTTTGAGATATTCTTGACTAGTCTTCGCTATGGTGAGACTAGGGGAGTGACGCAAGGTAGAATAAAGAGCATTCATTTTCCCGCAATCCAGTACTTCGCATTATTTAATGGAAAATGTATTGTAGGCAAACAAGATTGTATTACACTTTGTGCTCTAGAGTTGAGCCTCATACGCACCGCTCTCACCAGTGACAAAAGTTGTAATCTTGGAGCGATTGTTGCATGCAGGTTGCAACACAATGCTGGTAGTGGATATTTTTATGGTGGAATTTATGCCACACGCTTAGCAAGAGAGATGGGTGTTTCACCTTTGCCCTATGATCCTATTTTACCCACGCAGTACCTAGACTTTGATGCTATGAAACATCATAAGATCCTTAGAGGTGAACCCCATAATTTCACTTATAAATTGATGTTTAATAAGGACTCCGTGGTGGACACATATTTGCCTGCACCTACTCTCTTTAATGTTCACAACATGAGAAGATATTTTGTTCTTGAGAGCGAGGCCTGAGCCCATAATGCAGCGGTTGTGGCCGCACGCCAAGTTGAGGCATTGGCACCGAGAACCTCCGTGAACTACCACTCCGACCATTACGCAGGCTACTGACTGATTACCAAGTTAGGCCAAAAGCCTAAGCTTGGGGGAGTACGTATTTCCATCGACATTACATTCATGTTCACACATTTCATTCTAGTTGTCGGTGTTCACACTTTTTCATTGTTTTATCCATGTTAAATTTATTTTCCCGCTTTCTTCTTGTGTGTTCGAAAAACTTTGAGAAAATCCAAAAACATATTTCTTGTTTCTTTTTTATTTTTCTTCCTAGTTTAAATTGCTGTAGCACTACAAAGAAAACCCAAAAGATTTCTTTGTTCTTCTTTTACTTGTTGGGAGCTTTCCCGTGTAAATAGTTTTCTTGTTTTTTCTTTTCCTTTTTATTTGCTTGTTTACAAAAAACCAAAAACTCCAAGAATATTGTGTTTCTCTGAATTTCTTCTCTTTTTATTGAGTCATACCGAGGACAAGACCACGATGAAAATGTTGAGTCGCTCTCATATGCATTATTGTTGATCTGACAAAGAGTCCATATTACCTTGTCTTATCCTTTTGAATAAAATATTTGTAGATTCTAGCTTAGTCCACAACACTCTTGCACTATTATTATTTTCAAATCGTTCGGTCGTGCAAGTGAAAGGCAATAATGACGATATTTGATGAATTGGCTGTGGCAGAGAGAAACGGGTATGAACTCGACTTGTTCTGTTTTTGTAAATATGTTTAACCTAGTATCCATGATTCAGCCTATTATGATCAAACAAGTTTGCAATGACAATTAGAGATTATAGTTTCTCATGCCATGCATAAGTAGCTAGGATTGGATAATGATTTATCTTGGATGTCAACATTGCGTTAAAATGATTGTGATGTAGTATGATGATATGGTATCCTCCTCTGGATGTTTGACTGGCTTGACTTGGCACATGTTCATGCATGTAGCTGAATCAAAACCAACATAGCCTCTATGATATTTATGTTCATGGTGTTCATATCCTACTCATGCTAGTATCCAATGTTACTTATGCATAATGCATGTTCATGTCCATTGTTGCTCTCTAGCTGGCCACTTCTCAACCTATTTGCTAGCCTTCGCCTATACTAAGTGGGAATTCTGCTTGTGCATCAAAAACCTGAAACCCAAGTTATTCCAGATGAGTCCACCATACCTACCTATATACGGTATTACCCTGCCATCCTAAGTAAATTTGCATGTGCCACCTCTAAAAACTTCAAATAAATATCCTTTTTGTGTGCCTGGATTGTTCATAGAGCGACAGGAGGTAGTCGGTATCTTCCATGCTAAGCAGGTTATTCTCAGGATGAGTGTTTATTCACTCACCATTGCATGAGAAAGGGGCGGGAACAGGGATTCCCAGTCCGAATCGCAAAAGGAAATTATAAATAATCAAACAAAAACTCCTATGGAGCAATAACCTTTACTTTATTGCTTGGGAACCGCTAAAATGTGTTTAACATGGAAGATATTGATAACTGATTGTCGTGAAGTAAACAAGAAGGGTGCATGTTGATACGTCTCCATCATATATACTTTTCCAAACACTTTTGCCCTTGTTTTGGACTCTAACTTGCATAATTTGAATGGAACTAAACCAGACCGACGCTGTTTTCAGCAGAACTGCCATGGTGTTAGTTTTGTGCAGAAATAAAAGTTCTCGGAATGACTTGAAAATCCACAGAGCAACTTTTTGGAATTAATAAAAAATACTGGCGAAAGAATCAGAACCAAGGGGCCCACACCCTATCCACGAGGGTGGGGGGCGCCCCCCTAGGGCGCGCCCCCTGAAGCTCCACCGACCTCAACTCCAACTCCATATATTCACGTTCGGGGAGAAAAAAATAAAGAAGAACGACTCATCGCATTTTATGATACGGAGCCGCCAGCAAGCCCTAAACTCTCTCGGGATGGCTGATCTGGAGTCCATTCGGGGCTCCAGAGAGGGGGATCCGTCGCCGTTGTCATCATCAACCATCCTCCATCTCCAATTTCATGATGCTCACCGCTGTGCGTGAGTAATTCCATCGTAGGCTTGCTGGACGGTGATGGGTTGGATGAGATTTACCATGTAATCGAGTTAGTTTTGTTAGGGTTTGATCCCTAGTATCCACTATGTTCTGAGATTGATGTTGCTATGACTTTGCTATGCTTAATGCTTGTCACTAGGGCCCGAGTGCCATGATTCCAGATCTGAACCTATTATGTTTTCATGAATATATGTGAGTTCTTGATCTTATCTTTCAAGTCTATAGTCACCTATTATGTGTTATGATCCGTTAACCCCGAAGTGACAATAATCGGGATACTTACCGGTGATGACCGTAGTTTGAGGAGTTCATGTATTCACTAAGTGTTAATGCCTTGGTCCGGTACTCTATTAAAAGGAGGCCTTAATATCCCTTAGTTTCCAATAGGACCCTGCTGCCACAGGAGGGTAGGACAAAAGATGTCATGAAAGTTCTTTTCCATAAGCACGTATGACTATATTCGGAATACATGCCTACATTGCATTGATGAACTGGAGCTAGTTCTGTGTCACCCTATGTTATAAGTATTACATGAGGAATCACATCCGATATAATTATCCATCACCGATCCAATGCCTACGAGCTTTTCACATATTGCTCTTTGCTTAGTTACTTTACCGTTGCTGCTGTTACAATTACTACAAAACTGCTACTGTTACCATTACTTCCATACTACTTTGCTACTAAATACTTTGCTGCAGATACTAAGTTATCCAGGTGTGGTTGAATTGACAACTCAACTACTAATACTTGAGAATATTCTTTGGCTCCCCTTGTGTCGAATCAATAAATTTGGGTTGAATACTCTACCCTCGAAAACAGTTGCGATCCCCTATACTTGTGGGTCATCAAGACTATTTTATGGCTCCGTTGCAGGGGAGCATAGCTCTATTCTTTGAGTCACTTGGGATTTATATATGCTGGTCACTATGAAGAACTTGAAAGACGAAAGAACTAAGATTTATCCCTCAACTACGAGGGGGTAAGGAACTGCCATCTAGCTCTGCACTTGATTCTCCTTTTGTTATGAGTAAACTTGCGACACCTAAACCTGCTTCTGCTATTAATTCTGATATGTCGCATGTCATTGATGATGCCACTTCTGCTATGCATGATACTTATGATGAAACTACTTCTATGCTTGATACTACTGTGCCATTAGGTGAATTTCTTGATGAACAACTTGCTAGGGCTAGATAGAATGAAATTATTGAAACTGATAATATTGATGAAAGTGATGATGAAGGTTCTCCTCCTAAATATGAATTACCTGTTGTTCCTGAGGGTTATGTTATGGATGAAGAAACTGCTAGAGATTTTCTTGCTTGCAATGATAGATCTGATCTTAAGAAATTACTAGCTAAGCTAAAACAAAAGTCTCTGAATGCTAGAATGAAACATGACCCTGCTTTTGCTACTTCACCTATCTGTGTTACTGATAAGGATTATGATTTCTCTGTCGATCCTAAGATAATTACTTTGGTTGAATCTGATCCTTTTTATGGCAATGAATCTGAAACTGTTGTGGCACATCTTACTAAATTGAATGATATAGCCACCCTGTTCACTAATGATGAGAAATCTCGCTACTACTATATCCTTAAGATTTCCCCGTTCTCATTAAAGGGTGATGCTTATACTTGGTTTAATTCTCTTGATCTTGGTTGTGTGCGTAGTCCTCGGGATATGATCTATTACTTGTCTGCTAAATATTTCCCCGCTCATAAGAAACAAGCTGCCTTGAGGGAAATATAAAATTTTGTGCAAATTGAAGAAGAGAGTCTCCCACAAGCTTGGGGGAGGCTTCTCCGATTACTTAATGCTTTGCCTGATCATCCTCTTAAGAAAAATGAAATACTTGATATCTTTTATAATGGACTAACCAATGCCTCCAAGGACCACCTAGATAGTTGTGTTGGTTGTGTTTTTAGGGAAAGAACAACCGATCAAGCTGAATTGCTATTGAATAATATGTTGACTAATGGAAACTCCTAAGCCAACTCCGAAGAAAAGAGGTGTTATATTTCTCAGTCCTGAAGATATGCAAGAGGCAAAGAAATCTATGAAAGAGAAAGGTATTAAAGCTGAAGATGTTAAGAATTTACCTCCTGTTGAAGAAATACATGGCCTTAATATACCTCCTGTTGAAGAAATACATGGTCTTGGTAACCCGACACAGGTAGTAAAGGTAAATTCTCTCTATAGATATGATAAAGTTGAAATCCCGTCTACTAAGTTTGCTAGCCAATGCTTGGATGAATTTGATGACTTTATGGCTAAACAAGAAAATTTCAATGCTTATGTTGGTAGACAATTGAAAAGTAATACTTATATGATTGGACACTTGAGTAATTATATGTCTAGAGTTAAGGATGAACTTAAACTCACTAGTAAACATGCTTCCATGGTTACCACTCAAGTAGAACAAGTGCTTAAGGCTCAAAATGATCTGCTCAATGAATTAAATAATAATAAACATGACTTTGCTATTAGTGTAGCATCTAGAACGAGTAAGATGACTCAGGAACCTTTGTATCCAGAGGGCCACCCTAAGAGAATTGAGCAAGATTATTAGAGAAATAATGTTGATGCACCTAGTCCTTCTAAAAAGAAGAAAAATAAAAATGATAGGACTTTGCACGCTTCAAGTGAACCCGTTGTTGACACACCTGAGAATCCTAATGATATTTCTATTTCTAATGCTGAAACACAATCTGGTGATGAACATGAACCTAGTAATAATGTTAATGATGATGTTCATGCTGATGCTCAACCTAGCAATAACAATGATACAGAGGTTGAACCTGCTGTTGATCTTGATGACCCTCAATCAAAGAATCAATGTTATTATAAGAGGGACTTTGTTGCTAGGAAGCATGGTAAATAAAGAGAACCATGGATTCAGAAACCCATGCCTTTTCCTCCTAAACCATCCGAGAAAAAGGATGATGAGGATTTTGAGCGCTTTGCTGAAATGATTAGACCTATCTTTTTGCGTATGCGTCTGACTGATATGCTTAAAGTGAATTCTTATGATAAGTACATGAAAGATATTATTACAAATAAATGAAAGATACTGGAAGCTGAAATTTCCACCATGCTTGCTAATTATACTTTTAAAGGTGAATACCTAAGAAACTAGGAGATCCAGGAGTACCAACTATACCATGCTCCATGAAAAAAAACTATGTTAAAACTACTTTATGTGATCTTGGAGCCGGTGTTAGTGTTATGCCTCTCTCCTTATATCGTAGACTTGAATTGAATAAGTTGACACCTACTGAAATATCTTTGCAAATGGCCGATAAATCAACCACTATACCTGCGGTATTTGTGAGGATGTGCCTGTTGTGGTTGCAAACGTTACTATCTTAACGGACTTTATTATTCTTGATATTCCCGAGGACGATAGTATGTCGATTATCCTTAGTAGACCCTTTTTGAATACTGCAGGGGTTGTTATTGATTGCAACAAAGGCAATGTCACTTTTCATGTTAATGGTAATGAGCATATGGTACACTTTCCAAGGAAACAATCTCAAGTTCACATTATCAATTCTATTGGGAAAATACCATCGATTATTATTGGAGGTTTTGAATTTCCTCTTCCTACTGTCAAGAAGAAATATGATATTATTATTATTGGGATGTTCATATCCCCGTTGAGGTAACCTAGTGCCATTTCGAAATTTCTCCGGTTTCATGCAATTCAGAATGAGGTTGTTAACAAGACTTGATCAACCTTGTTAGTGGATTCCTTTTGATGAGCATGAGATGGATGAATTTAGAAGGCAAAACCTTTTGTACCCTCCTTTTACTTTATGTTATTTAGATTAAATAAAGTAAAAATAGTATTTTCTGTCTGTTTTCTGAATTATCCATGCAATAAAAAATACCCCGATAATAAAAGTTCTCCAAATGCACTGAAAATGAAATATGATTTTTTCTGGAATATTTGAGAATATCTGGCACTAAGAACATAGCAAGGGGAGCAAGCACCTGGCCACGAGGGTCCAAGGCGCGCCCTACCCCCTGGGCACGCCCCCTGCCTTGTGGGCCCATGGTGGCCCCCTCCACTTATTCCTGCACCCATGCTCTTCTTCTTCCTCCCAAAAAATCACTATCCAGCTCAAGCACGAGTTCTAGCTCATCTTGCTGCCATTTTCGATCCCCTTTCTTAAAGCTCCATTCACAAAATTGCTTTGGGGGATTGTTCTTTGGTATGTGACTCCTCCAATGGTCCAATTAGTTTTTGTTCTAGTGCTTTATTCATTGCAAATTTTTGCTTCTTAGGTGACCCTGTTCTTGACGTTGCATGTCAAATTTATTTGGTCCCAAGTAATTCTAATGCATGATATAGTCTCCAAACACTTGTGGGAGTAGTTGCTATCAATTTTGTTAAGTTTGATTCACTTTTATTTTGAGTTACTTAAAAAATTTCAAATTTTTTCAGAGAAAGGAATATGTCTAGGAAAATGTTCCAAGGTGGTTCTTCAAGGAAGCAAGGATCGAGGCTCGCAATATGTGAGCAGGACGATGAACCACCGATGGAAGCTTACGTGCGGCCGGACTATGTAACATGGGCTGGACTGTTGGGCCAGGAAGATACAAGACCGAAGACTGTCTCCCGTGTCCGGATGGGACTCTGCTTGACGTGGAAGGCAAGCTTGGTGACCAGATATGAAGATTCCTTTCTCTGTAACCGACTTTGCACAACCCTAGTCCCCTCCGATGCCTATATAAACCGGAGGGCTTAGTCCTTAGAGGCAATAATAATCATACATGCTAGACTTCTAGGGTTTTAGCCATTACGATCTTTTGGTAGATCAACTATTGTAATACTCATATTCATCAAGATCAATCAAGCAGGAAGTAGGGTATTACCTCCATAGAGAGGGCCCAAACCTGGGTAAACATCGTGTCCCCCGCCTCCTGTTACCATCAACCTTAGATGCACAGTTTGGGACCCCCTACCCGATCCGAGAGAAATCAAATCTCCACCAATCACCCATCAGGTAGCGGTAATCGAGGAGCAAAACAACAACTCTCCCTCTATATTGAGGACGAACTATATTTGGATTTCCGGGCTTGAAGAGCCAGATAACCATCCACGGAACAACACGCCCTGCCCTCCGAACCTAGAATCAAACAATAGGCCTGGAAAATCAGTTGATACCCCGGAGCCCGAACTATTAAGTTTGGAAGTTTCTCAAACTCAGGATCCCAAGTTGGGTCTGGGTTTGGACTTAAATGTGGTTCGTCATCATCGAGAATTGGGACATATTTGCCTGGCACCCTTCTGATATGCCGGGAATCCCATGCAGGTTGTCGCAACACAGCCTAAACATACTGAAGGGATATAAACTGGTCAAGCAAACACTGCGGCGCTTTTCCGAGCCCAAACTATAAGCTATGGGGGAGGAGCTAGCAAAGTTAATCGAGGATGGATTCATCAGAGAAATAAAACACCTGGACTGGCTGGCAAACCTGGTGATGGTGCCAAATAAGGATAAATGTTGGCGCCTATGCGTCGATTTCAAAGACCTCAACAAGGCCCGCCCTAAGGATCCATTTCCCCTCCCTCACATCAATCACATTATTGATGCTACAGCCGGACACAACTCACTATGTTTCCTCGACGCATACTCCGGATACCATCAAATCAAAATGAAGGAGTCCGACACAGCTGAGGGAGTCTTGGATTAAGGAGTCCTCGGGCCTTCGGACAATGTGACATGGGACGGACTGATGGGCTATGAAGATACAAGACAGAAGACTTCTTCCCATGTCCGGATGGGACTCTACTTGGCGTGGAAGTCAAGCTTGGCGTTCAGATATGAAGATTCCTTTCTCTGTAACTGACTTTGTACAACCCTAGTCCTCTCCGGTGTCTATATAAACCGGAGGGTTTAGTCCGTTGGAAAGAATCATAATCATATAGGCTAGACTTCTAGGGTTTTAGCCATTACGATCGCATGGTAGATCAACTCTTGTAATACTCATATTCATCAAGATCAATCAAGCAGGAAGTAGGTTATTACCTCCGTAGAGAGGGCCCAAACCTATGTAAACATCGTGTCCCTGTCTCATGTTACCATCGACCTTAGACGCATAGTTCGGGACCCCCTACCCGAGATCCACCGGTTTTGACACCGACATTGTTGCTTTCATTGAGGGTTTTGCTGCATCGTCACCAGAAGGTTTGATGGCTCCATCAATCATCTACAACAATACAGTCCAGGGGGAGGTTTTTCTCCCCGGACAGATCTTCGTATTCGGCGGCTTCGCATTGCGGGCCAACTTGCTTGGCCATCTAGAGCAGATCGACAGCTACTCCCCTGGCCATCGGGTCAGGTCTGGCAGCTTGAATTATGATGCCAATATCCACGGAGACTTGATCTGCGACGGATTCGAGCCCGTGACAGCCGCTCCCTGTCACCACGATGAACATGACTTAAATCTGTCATTGTACCGTGCTCAGGAGATAACACCTGTAACTGCTCGGGCCCTAGATCCGGAGCAGATCGTGCCGTCCAAGGACGGGAAGCTGAACCCCACCACAGAAGCCGTAGACTCAACGGTGTTGGAGCCGCACACAAACCCAACGCCGAGCGGGGCCTGTGTCACCGGAACCTCGGATTCGTCTCCGGCCATAGGTTCTGGACCGCGTGCATCCGCGCCCATTGAACCTGATTGGGCAATGATCTTCGAGTTCTGCTCCCCGGACATCTTCCGGCAGTCACCTCTAGGCGATGTGTTAAACTCATTAAAATCTCTCTCCTTGTCAGGGGGCTCTCAGCCAAACTATGTCCGGCTTGAATTGGAAGCCGATGACGAAAATTCCGCTTCCCACCCACCACCCACTTCATAGCCACTATCGAAGACTTAACCGACATGCTTGATTATGCCTTCGAAGACTTTGAAGGGATGGAACTCAAAGCCGGAGAAAATCTAGACCAAAACCCACCCGTAATCGGGCGGTGGATGGCTACGTCCTCATACGATATATATTTATGGTGGGCATACTTAAAGAGAAGGAGGCCGACAGCAATAATGATAATCCTGTCGATGAACCTCCCAAGCATCGGCGTCAGAAGCGCCGATCTCGATCCGGCAAGGGAAATAATAGCAACATTGTCACTGACGACGGTGATAATCCGGACCAAGCAGAAGACCCCGCAGATCCAGCGATGGAAAAAGACAAGCGAGAGGACGGCGAGCACAGTCCGGGGCCGTTGTTCGACCATAGCGATGCCGAAGATAGCAACTATCCACCTATCTCCAAAGAGGAGATCAGCTTGGGCGACGATGAACTCGTCATCCCAGAAGAACCCTTAGAACAAGAGCGCCTCCATCGGAGGCTCATCGCTAGTTCAAGGATCCTAAAGAAGCAGAAGCAGCGGCTTAAAGACGCACATGATACGCTCAATGATAAATGGAATGAAGTGCTAGACGCTGAGGAAAAATATGGCTATAATCGCCAAACAAAGGGCTATCCTAAGAGTAAACTATTGCTCGAATTCAACGACGAGGCTATTGCGCCCATACCACCAAAGAACAATACCGCCAATAAGCCGGACCGACCACCTCACGGATGGGACAGAGTGACTAGCAATGGCGTACACAAGCCCACACCCCCTCCCCGTAAAGGAAGAGAGGCTGCGGCTCAGGGACAGAAACACGATCTACGCGAGGACCTGAATGAAAAGGTTGGCAAGGCTAGATCCATCTACGGATCCGGGGACCGTGCCCCTGCGCGGGACTATGGTTATCAGGCCAAGTACGTCAGTCATATACCAGTTCGGAGCCGATACCAAACATCACAACCGTCGGACGCACGCCACAGCACAACCAAATACAGGGGTGCCGCCCACCGCCTGTGCTTCACCGATGAGGTGCTGGAACACGAATTTCCAGAAGGGTTTAAACCCATAAATATCGAGGCATATGATGGAATGGCGGACCCTGCTGTCTGGATAGAAGACTTTATTCTTCACATCCACATGGCTCGTGGAGATGATTTCCATGCCATCAAATACTTACCCCTCAAGCTGAAAGGACCACCTCGGCACTAGCTGAAAAGCCTCCCTGAAAACTCCACTGGAAGTTGGGAAGAACTTGAGGACGCTTTTTGGGTCAATTTTCAAAGGACCTATGTCCAGCCCCCGGATGCGGACGATCTAAGTCACATAATCCAACAACCCGGGGAATCAGCCCGTAAGCTTTGGAATCGGTTTCTCACTAAGAAGAACCAAATCATTGATTGTCCGGATGCCGAAGCCTTAGCGGCCTTCAAGCATAGTGTCTGGGATGAATGGCTAGCTAGACACCTCGGCCAGGAAAAGCTAAGGACAATGGCAGCCCTAACTACACTCTTGACCCGTTTTTGCACGGGCGAGGACAACTGGTTAGCCCGTAGCAGCAGTAGCGATCCTGGCACATCTGAAGTCAGGGATGGCAATGGAAAGCCATGATGCAACAAAAATAAACGTCGAAACAATGAAGGAAGCCCAGATGATACAGCGGTAAATGCTGGATTCAGTGGCCCCAAACCCGGTCAACGGAAGAAGCCATTTAAAGGCAATAAAGATGGTCCATCCAGCCTGGACAAAATTTTAGAAAGGCCCTGTTAGATCCATGGCACCCCTGCTAAACCTGCGAACCATACCAACCGCAGTTGTTGGATCTTCAAGAAGGTAGGCAAACTCACCACCGGACACAAGGGGAAGGGACCTCAGAGCGAAGACGAGGATGAATCTCGCCAGCCGAACACGGGGGGACCAAAGAAATTTCCATCAGAGATCAAAACAGTGAACATGATCTATGTCACTCATATCCCAAAGAGGGAGCGCAAATGCGCACTCTGAGATGTCTATGCCGTTGAGCCCGTTGCCCCCAAATTCAACCCATGGTCGGCCTGTCCGATCACCTTTGATCGCAGGGATCATCCGACTAGTATCCGTCATGGGGGTTCGGCTGCCCTAGTGCTCGATCCAATAATCGATAGATACCACCTCACCCGAGTCCTTATGGACGGCGGCAGAAGTATCAATTTGATATATCAGGACACTGTCCGCAACATGGGGATAGACCCGTCAAGAATCAAGCCAAGCAGCACGACCTTTAAAGGAGTTATACCGGGTGTAGAAGCCCGCTGCACGGGCTTTTTAACATTGGAGGTCGTATTCGGCTCTCCTGATAACTTTCGAAGCGAAGAGCTAACCTTCGACATAGCTCCGTTCCGAAGTGGCTATCATGCACTACTCAGAAGAACAGCCTTCGCTCGCTTCAATGCAATCCTGCATTACGCTTATTTAAAGCTCAAAATGCCTGGACCGCGTGGCGTCATTACGGTCAACGGAAATATGGAGCGCTCTCTTTGCACGAAGGAGTACACTGCGACCCTAGCAGCCGAAGTCCAAAACGGCCTATTCAAGTCGAATAGCTCATCGGTCGTTAAGACCGCGGACACTGCTAAATGTGTCCGTCGCATGCCTCAGTGCGGCAGCTCAGATAAATCCGAGCATGATTAGCAGTTAGGCCCCCATCAACTGCCCCATAAGGTGATAGTATACGTGCCTCGTGTACACGAGTATACCCTTAAAATTCCTTGGGCGGCGCTGGGGGCACACTGCATAAAAAATAGTCCATAGTTCGGCTTGACCCTATTCGGACTCTAGAAATTATCTTTCAAGGTTCATCAAACGAACCAGCTCTGTTTACGGCCACACTGGATTCCTTTTTACAGGTTTTTTCTCTTTTACAGCTGGCCATCACACCCCCCCCTTCAAGGAGATATCACAAAGGAGAAAACGGCGCAGACGTGCAGCAGGGCCCCGCACTAAGGTTTCTTTTTAGATTAAGACCATGTGTAAACCTTTTATCTCTTTTTGTTTTATACTTTTCTGGCATGTAAAATGTCCAAAGAAGCTATCAGCGTTATCTGTAAGTACATGGCTCGCCGTACTACAAAGGGATATTATAGAAGCAGCTTGGTTCACATTGTATTTGGAGTTTTATTCTCTCACCACCTGTGTTCTCTCCCCGTGTCAGATCGCCACACGTGCCTTGATACCATGGTCCATTACCAGGGGCTGTATTCAGCCCGATATATATTGAAAAGTCCAAACACCTATAGGGAGTGTTCGGCGTCACGAGTTTGGCCTTATATGCATCTGCTATGAATCATGTCTTTGGTCAATAGTTGGGTTGCCTGGCTCCTATGCTTACTACCTTACATTCCGCTCTATCAGCTAGGGTAGTAAAGGGAGAAATACTGTGATTGTGTCCTGGTTCATCTAGATGAGCACCTCAGTAGAGAAAGCCAAAAACTGACTATCATGATGCGGCGAGAGCTGGTCAACCACTCGATGACTCAGCGGAATCTTCATGATTCCTTCCGCATTAACGAAGGACCATTCTTCCGGTCATGTATGTAAATGCACCGTATTCGGATAACATCGTACGTACCAGGGGCTATATCATAGAACCACCGTCAAACTCCTATGGCTAAGTGAAAGTGTTAAAGCCCTATAGTCTGATTGCCTGGTTCGCCGCATTGACACCTCCTTAATGGACCAAGACATTGGGTCAAGAGTGATCAAATGATATTCCAAACACACCCGCGTTATACGCGAGGGGGCCGAAGCCGACGACTCGTAAACTTTCATATTATACAAAAACGGCCGCACCAGAGGCACCAAAAACTTTTTGCGCAAAAGTATAAAAACATATCCTTAATATATATCATAATATTGTTTTTACAGTTTCAATACACTTCACTCGAAAATAATATCTTTCGAGCACTGACCCTCTATCAAGCAGACACCCTCTGGGACATCTTCAAAATAATGTTCTGGCATGTAATGGTCCTTGCCCTTGGGTGGACTTTTCGCTGCAATATCGGTGGCCTTCATCTTCGCCCAGTACGTCTTGACACAGGAAAGGGCCATCCGTGCACCTTCTATGCACGTTGACCACTTAACAGCGTCGATACACGGCACCGCATCAACAAGTCGGCGCACCAAACCGAAATAACTATTCAGAATTGGCTCAGTCGGCCACAGCCGGACTACGACGTCCTTCATGGCTGATCTGGATAGCTTGTGGAGCTCGGCCCATAAGGTCATCTGTTCGTTCAGCAACAATGGACGCTTTGGCATGCTGAATTGTGACCAGAAAAGCTTTTTCATCGCATGTCCTTCTTGCGCTTGGAAAAACTGCGTCGCATCGGAGACACTCTTTGGCAAGTCCAAAAATGCGTCTGGAGAACTCCACACCTGATTAAGCGGGGCATACTTCGGATCGCCGAATTTAGTTTGCACTAAGAAGGGCTTACCAGCCACGATATCCCCAGCTTGTCGGATCTCCTCTCGAGCCGCTCTAGACTCAGACCGTGCTTCTCTCGCCTCTTGTAAGGCCTTGTCAAGATCAGCCGTTTTGGTTTGGTTATCTTTTTCGAGCAATTCGCATCGGCCAGTGGCATCCTTTAGCTCAAGTGCCATAGTAGATATTCTCTCCTCGCACAGGCGCCGAGCAGCCTGTTCAGCCTTTAATTCAGCAGCTGCCTTTTTGGTAGCCGCATTACTCATCCTAGCTTGCTCCTTGGCCTGGGCAAGCTCAGCCCGAAGGGTCTCAACTGCGGCGGCACTATATGCAGTTATGCATACAATCCTTAGCATCACGCTCATATTATAGCACTTGCATATACTGACTGCCTCGAAGAGATACCTTGCACCTCGTCAAGCCGCTTGTTAATAAGCGTGATGTCATCATCCGCTGCATCAATTTTCTGTTTCAAATCTTCCATCTCTGTAGCTTGGGTAGTCGCCAGGGATGTAACAACCTGTGTTCTAATTAGTCAGATTATTTCCTAGGCATATCTTTTATGATCCTCTGGTCGCCTCCTTGTGGAGGCTAACCAGAGTCTCAGGGGCTACTATCTATACACAGGCGCATTTTGCGTTTATAGCACAATTGAAAATATTACATTATGTACCTCAAAGCCTCTTAACAGGCTTGTAAAGGCTTCATTCAATCCGCTTTTCACAGACAGAATCCTTCCAACTACCGTACCCATCAAGGTACAATGTTCCTATGAGACAGGTGAGGGAGTCCTGGATTAAGGGGTCCTCGGACAGCCAGACTATATGCTTATGCCGGACTATTGGACTATGAAGATACAAGATTGAAGACTTCGTCCCTTGTCCGGGTGGGACTATCCTTTGCGTGGAAGGCAAGCTTGGCGATTCGGATATGTAGATTTCCTTCTTTGTAACCGACTCTGTGTAACCCTAGCCCCCTATGATGTCTATATAAACTGGAGGGTTTAGTCCGTAGGACAACAACAATCATAATCATAGGCTAGCTTCTAGGGTTAGCCTCTACGATCTCGTGGTAGATCAACTCTTGTAATACTCATATCATCAAGATCAATCAAACAGGAAGTAGGGTATTACCTCCATAGAGAGGGCCCGAACCTGGGTAAACATCGTGTCCCCCGCCTCTTGTTACCATTAGCCTTAGACGCACAGTTCCGGACCCCCTACCCGAGATCTGCCGGTTTTGACACCAACATTGGTGCTTTCATTGAGAGTTCCACTGTTTCGTCACTATAAGGCTTGATGGCTCCTTCAATCGTCTACAACTATGCGATCCAGGGTTAGGTTTTCCTCCCTAGACAGATCTTCATATTCGGCGGCTTCGCACTACGGGCCAACTCGCTTGGCCATCTGGAGCAGATCGATAGCTACGCCCCTGGCCATCAGGTCAGGTTTGCAAGCCTGTACTATACTTCCAACATCCACGGAGACTTGATCTTCGACGGATTCGAGCCCATGACAGGTGCGCCCTACAGCCGTGATGAGCATGACTTAGATCTGCCGTCGGACGGCGATCAGGAGACCACATCTGCAGCTGCCCCGGCTCTAAGTCCGGAGCAGATCGTGCCATCCGAGGACGGGTGGATGGACCCCGCCACGGAAACCGCACACTCAGCGGCGATAGAGACGAACACCGATCTCACTTCCAAGGAGGTCTGTGTCATCGGATCCTCGGACTCGTATCCGGCCATAGGCTCCGAACCGTGTACATCCATGCCCATTGTCCCTAACTAGGCGCTGATCATGGATTTTAGCTCCACAGATATCTTTCAGCACTCGCCCTTGGGCGACATGCTTAATTCATTAAAGTCTCTCTCCCTGTCAGAGGACTCTCGACCGAACTACGTCCGACTTGAGTGGGAAGCGGATGACGAAGGAATTCGTTTCCCACCCACCACCCACTTAATAGCCATTGTCGACGCCTTAACCAACATGCTTGATTTCAACTCCGAAGACATCGACAGTATGGACGATGATGCCGGAGAACAACAGGAACCACCGCCCACAGGGCGCTAGACAGCCACCTTGTCATACAACATATATATGGTGGACACACCCAAAGAAAACCATGGCGTGGACAAAAGGATTCAATGGAAGGTGACCATATGGAGAAGCAACCTAAGCGCCGACGTCAGCGGCGCTGCTCTAAACCCCGCCATAGCAAAAACAGTGATACCGGCACCGGAGACAATAGCACTCCAGATGATGCCGAAGACGAAAACAATCCCACCGAGCCAAGCTTCGAGCAGGCCGGATGGGAGAACAGGCAAGCTAGCCCCAATGAACAGGCAATGGATGAAGATTCAGAGGACGACAATTACATGCCCCTCTCCGAAGACAAGGTGAGACTCAGCGATGAAGAATTTATCGTGCCTGAGGATCCCGTCGAGAAGGAGCGCTTCAAGTGCTGGCTTATAGCCACTAGGATGAGCCTGAAGAAAAAACAGCAGCAGCTTCAAGCTGATCAAGATCTGCTCACTGACAGATGGACTGAAGTCTTGGCAGCCGAGGAATACGGACTCGAGCGCCCAAACAAAAGCTACCCGAGGCGTAGGTTGTTACCTCAATTCTAGGACGAGGCACTAGACCACATACTACCAGCGCAGGATGCGGCTGACCGGCCACCCCGTGGCCGAGACAAAGCGGTGTATCAGCCTGAACACCAGCCTGCACCACGTCGCCGAACAACTAAAAACACCAAGGCCCGGGGCTACACGCATGACCTGCAAGACGAACTGGAAAACAAAGCAGGACAGTCAAGATAGATCTATGGATCGCGGGGGCGCACCCTAACGCGCGTGACGACAATCGCCACGCTGGATATACTAAATACAAACCCGTTCGGGCCGAATACAACATACCAGATTCATCCGAACTGCGTCGCGATGTAGCCCGGCATAGAGGCGCCGCACACCCCCTATGCTTCACTGACGAAGTAATGGAACATGAATTCCTAGAAGGGTTTAAACCCATAAGCATAGTACCATATGATGGGACAACAGACCCCGCAGTGTTGATCAAAGATTTCCTTCTCCACATTCACATGGCCTGCGGCGATGATCTACATGCCATCAAGTACCTACCACTAAAACTCAAAGGACCAGCTCAGCATTGGCTGAATAGCTTGCCGGCAAACTCCATTGGCAGTTGGGAGAACCTGGAAGACGCATTCCTCGACAACTTCCAGGGCACCTATGTGCGACCACCGGATGCTGATGACTTAAGTCACATAACCCAACATCCCGAAGAATCAGCCAGGAAATTCTGGACCCAGTTCTTAACTAAAAAGAACCAAATCATCGACTGTCTGGATGCCGAAGCCCTAGCGGCCTTTAAGCATAACATCTGTGATGAGTGGCTCGCCCAACACCTCGGCCAAGAGAAGCTGAAGTCCATGGCAGCCCTCATGACACTCATGACCCACTTCTGTGCAGGCGAGGATAACTGGCTAGCTCGTAGCAACAGCACCTCAGGTAAACCTAGAAATTCTCAATCCAGAGACGACAACGGCAAGCCCTGAAGCAGCAAGCACAAACGACTAAACAACGACGACAGCGCCGAAGACACAACTATCAACGCCGGATTCAGCGGCTCTAAGACCGGTCAAAGGAAGAAACCATTCAAAAGGAACAATCCAGGCACGTCCAGTCTGGACCGCATACTCGACCGTCCATGCCAAATTCACGGCACCCCAGGTACACCAGCTAATCATACTAACAGAGAATGTTGGGTCTTCAAACAGGCCGGCACGCCAAATGCCGACAGCAAGGAGATGTTGGGGAACGTAGTAATTTCCAAAATTTCCTACACACACGCAAGATCATGGTGATGCATAGCAACGAGAGGGGAGAGTGTAATCTACATACCCTTGTAGACCGAAAGCGGAAGCATTAGAACAACGGGGTTGATGTAGTCGTACATCTTCACGGCCCGACCGATCAAGCACCGAAACTACGGCACCTCCGAGTTCTAGCACACGTTCAGCTCGATGACGTCCCTCGAACTCCGATCCAGCCGAGTGTCGAGGGAGAGTTCCGTCAGCACGACAGCGTGGTGACGATCTTGATGTTCTACCATCGCAGGGCTTCACCTAAGCACCGCTACAATATTATCGAGGAGGACTATGGTGGAGGGGGGCACCGCACACGGCTAATAGATCTCAAAGATCAATTGTTGTTTGTGTCTTTGGGGTGCCCCCCTGCCCCCATATATATAGGAGCAAGGGGGGAGGTGGCCGGCCTATGGAGGAGGCGCACCAAGGGGGGAGTCCTACTCCCATCGGGAGTAGGACTCCTCCTTTCCTTGTTGGAGAAGAAAAGAGGAGGAGAGGGAGAAGGAAAAGGGGGCCGGCCCCCTTGTCCAATTTGGACAAGAGGGGGGGGGGGGCGCAGGCCTCCTTCCTTTTGGCCCCTCTCCTCTATTCCCGTATGGCCCAATAAGGCCCATATACCCCCCGGCGAATTCCCGTAACTCTCCGGTACTCCGAAAAATACCCGAATCACTCGGAACCTTTCCGAAGTCCGAATATAGTCGTCCAATATATCGATCTTTACGTCTCAACCATTTCGAGACTCCTCGTCATGTCCCCGATCTCATCTGGGACTCCGAACTCCTTCGGTACATCAAAACTCATAAACTCATAATATAACTGTCATCGAAACCTTAAGCGTGCGGACCCTACGGGTTCGAGAACTATGTAGACATGACCTAGAACAATTCTTGGTCAATAACCAATAGCGGAACCTGGATGCCCATATTGGCTCCTACATATTCTACGAAGATCTTTATCGGTCAAACCGCATAAGAACATACTTTGTTCCCTTTGTCATCGGTATGTTACTTGCCCGAGATTCGATCATCCGAATCCAATACCTAGTTCAATCTCGTTACTGGCAAGTCTCTTTACTCGTTACGTAATGCATCATTCCGTAACCAACTCATTGGCCACATTGCTTGCAAGGCTTATAGTGATGTGCATTACCGAGAGGGCCCAGAGATACCTCTTCGACAATCGGAGTGACAAAACCTAATCTCGAAATACGCCAACCCAACATGTACCTTTGGAGACACCTGTAGTACTCCTTTATAATCACCCAGTTACGTTGTGACATTTGGTAGCACCCAAAGTGTTCCTCCAGTAAATGGGAGTTGCATAATCTCATAGTTATAGGAACATGTATAAGTCACGAAGAAAGCAATAGCAACATACTAAACGATCAAGTGCTAAGCTAACGGAATGGGTCAAGTCAATCACATCATTCTCCCAATGATGTGATCCCAATAATCAAATGACAACTCTTTTGTCCATGGCTAGAAAACATAACCATCTTTGATAAACAAGCTAGTCAAGTAGAGGCATACTAGTGACACTATGTTTGTCTATGTATTCACACATGTATTATGTTTCCGGATAATACAATTCTAGCATGAATAATAATCATTTACCATGATATAAGGAAATAAATAATAACTTTATTATTGCCTCTAGGGCATATTTCCTTCAGTCTCCCACTTGCACTAGAGTCAATAATCTAGTTCACATCATCATGTGATTTAACACCAATATTCATATCTGTATATGATTAACACCCATAGTTCACATCGTCATGTGATCAACACCCAAAGGGTTTACTAGCCTCAATAATCTAGTTCACATCGCTATGTGATTAACACCCAAAGAGTACTAAGGTATGATCATGTTTTGCTCGTGAGAGAAGTTTAGACAAAGGGTCTGTCATATTACAGAGTCATATGTATTTTGCAAATATTCTAATTGCTTTGCACGGAGCTACTCTAGCTAATTGCTCCCACTTTCAATATGTATCCAGATTGAGACTTAGAGTCATCTGGATCGGTGTAAAAGCTTGCATCGATGTAACTCTTTATGACGAACTCTCTTATCACCTCCATAATCGAGAAACCTCTCCTTATTTCTCTAAGGATAATTTTGACCAATGTCCAGTGATCTACTTCTAGATCACTATTGTACTCCCTTGCCAAATTCAGAGCAAGGTATACAATAGGTCTGGTACATACCATACTTTATAGAACCTATGACTGAGGCATAGGGAATGCCTTTTATTCTCTTTTCTATTTTCTGCCGTGGTCGGGATTTGAGTCTTACTCAATTTCACACCTTTGCAACACAGGCAAGAACTCTTTCTTTGACTGTTCCATTTTGAACTATTTCAAAATCTTGACAAGGTATGTACTTATTGAAAAACTTATCAAGCGTATTGATCTATCTCAATAGATCTTGATGCTCAATATGTAAGCAGCTTCACCGAGGTCTTTCATTGAAAAACCTTTTATTCAAGTATCCTTTTATGCTATCGAGAAATTCTATATCATTTCCAATCAACAATATGTCTTGCACATATAATATCAGAAATGCTACAGAGCTCCCACTCACTTTCTTGTAAATACATGCCTTTCCAAAAGTCTGTATAAAACCATATGCTTTGATCAACTCATCAAAGCGTATATTCCAACTCCGAGATGCTTGCACCAGTCCATTGATGGATCGTTGGAGCTTGCACATTTTGTTAGTACCTTTAGGATTAACAAAACCTTCTGGTTGCATCATATACAACTCTTCTTTAATAAATCCATTAAAGAATGTAGTTTTGACATCCATTTGCCAGATTTCATAACATGTGACAATTGCTAACATGATTCGGACAGACTTAAGCATCGTTACGAGTGAGAAAATCTCATCGTATTCAACACCTTGAACTTCTCGAAAACCTTTTGCAACAAGTCGAGCCTTGTAGATAGTAACACTACTATCAGTGTCCGTCTTCCTCTTGAAGATCCATTTATTTAACATGGCTTGCTGATCATCGAGCAAGTCAATCAAAGTCCATACTTTGTTCTCATACATGGATCATGTCTCAGATTTTATGGCCTCAAGCCATTTTGTGGAATCTGGGCTCATCATCGCTTCCTCATAGTAACATGACTTCTAGAACATGATTACCGTACCACTCTTGTGCGGATCTTACTCTGGAAGACCTATGAGGTTTGGTATCAACTTGATCTGAAGTTTCATGATCATCATCATTAACTTCCTCACTAATTGGTATAGGAATCACTTGAACTGATTTCTATGATGAACTACTTTCCAATAAGGTAGAAGGTACAATTACCTCATCAAGTTCTACTTTCCTCCACTCACTTCTTTCGAGAGAAACTTCTTCTCTAGAAAGGATCCATCTTAGCAACGAATATCTTGACTTCAGATCTGTGATAGAAGGTGTACCCAATAGTTACCTTTGGGTATTCTATGAAGACGCACTTCTCCGATTTGGGTTCGAGCTTATTAGGTTGAAAACCTTTTTCATATAAGCATCGCAACTCCAAGTTTTAAGAAACGACAGCTTAGGTTTACTGCTAAACCATAGTTCATACGGTGTCGTCTCAACGGATTTAGATGTTGCCCTATTAAACGTGAATGTAGCTGTCTCTAATGCATAACCCCAAAACGATAGTGGTAAACCGATAAGAGACATCATAGATCACACCATATCTAGTAAAGTACGATTACGACGTTCGGACACACCATTACATTGTGGTGTTCCAGATGGCGTGAGTTGCGAAACTATTTCACATTGTTTCAAATGAAAACCAAACTCATAACTCAAATATTCGTCTCCACGATCAGATCGTAGAAACTTTATTTTTCTTGTTACGATGATTTTTCCACTTCACTCTGAAATTCTTTGAACTTTTCAACTATTTCAGACTTATGTTTCATTAAGTAGATATACCCATATCTTCTCAAATCATCTATGAAGGTTAGAAAATAACGATACTTGCCACAACCCTTAACACTCATCGGATCGCATACATCGGTATGTATTATTTCCAATAAGTCAGTAGCTCGTTCCATTGTTCCGAAGAACGGAGTTTTAGTCATCTTGCCCAAAAAGCACGGTTCACAAGCATCAAATGATTCATAACCAAGAGATTCCAAAAATCCATCTTTATGGAGTTTCTTCATGCGCTTTACACCGATATGACCCAAACGGCAGTGCCACAAATAAGTTGCACTATCATTATCAACTTTGCATCTTTTGGCATCAATATTATGAATATGTGTATTACTACGATCGAGATCCAACAAACTATTTTCCTTGGGTGTATGACCATCGAAGGTTTTATTCATGTAAATAGAACAACAATTATTCTTTGACTTTAAATGAATAACCGTATCGCAATAAACATGATCAAATCATATTCATGCTCAACGCAAACGCCAAATAACATTTATTTAGGTTTAACACTAATCCCGAAAGTATAGGGAGTGTGCGATGATGATCATATCAATCTTGGAACCACTTCCAACACACATCGTCACTTCACCCTCAACTAGTCTCTGTTTATTCTGTAACTCATGTTTCGAGTTACTAATATTTAGCAACCGAACAAGTATCAAATACTCAGGGGCTACTATAAACACTAGTAAGGTACACATCAATAACCTGTATATCAAATATACCCTTGTTCACTTTGCCATACTTCTTATCCACCAAATATTCAGGGCATTTCCACTTCCAGTGACCATTTCCTTTGCAGTATAATCATTCAGTTTTAGGCTTTGGTCCAGCTTTGGGCTTCTTCGCGGGAGTGAAAACTTGCTTGTCATTCTTCTTGAAGTTTCCCTTTCTTTCCCTTTGCCCTTTTCTTGAAACTAGTGATCTTTTCAACCATCAACACTTGATGCTCTTTCTTGATTTCTACCTTCGTCGATTTCAACATCACGAAGAGCTCGGGAATCGTTTTCGTCATCCCTTGCATACTGTAGTTCATCACAAAGTTCTACTAACTTGGTGATGGTGACTAGAGAACTCTGTCAATCACTATCTTATCTGGAAGATTAACTCCCACTTGATTCAAGCGATTGTAGTACTCAGACAATCTGAGCACATGCTCACTAGTTGAGCGATTCTCCTCCATCTTTTAGCCATAGAACTTGTTGGAGACTTCATATCTCTCAACTCGGGTATTTGCTTGAAATATTAACTTCAACTCCTGGAACATCTCATATGGTCCATGACGTTCAAAACGTCTTTGAAGTCCCGATTCTAAGCCGTTAAGCATGGTGCACTAAACTATCAAGTAGTCATCATATTGAGCTAGCCAAACGTTCATAACATCTGCATCTACTCCTGCAATAGGTCTGTCACCTAGTGGTGCATTAAGGACATAATTCTTCTGTGCAGCAATGAGGATAAACCTCAGATCACGGATCCAATCCGCATCATTGCTACCAACATCTTTCAACACAATTTTCTCTAGGAACATATCAAAATAAACATATGAAAGCAACAACGCAAGCTATTTATCTACAACATAATTTGCAAAATACTACCAGGACTAAGTTCATGATAAACTTAAGTTCAATTAATCATATTACTTAAGAACTCCCACTTAGATAGACATCCCTCTAATCCTCTAAGTGATTACGTGATCCATATCAACTACACCATGTACGATCGTCACGTGAGATGGAGTAGTTTCAACAGTGAACATCAATATGTTGATCATATCCACTATATGATTCACGCTTGACCTTTCAGTCTCCGTGTTCCGAGGCCATATCTGTTATATGCTAGGCTCGTCAAGTTTAACCTGAGTATTCCGCGTGTGCAACTGTTTTGCACCCGTTGTATTTGAACGTAGAGCCTATCACACCCGATCATCACGTGGTGTCTCAGCACAAAGAACTTTCGCAATGGTGCATACTCAGGGAGAACACTTCTTGATAATTTAGTGAGAGATCATCTTAAAATGCTACCGTCAAACTAAGCAAAATAAGATGTATAAAAGATAAACATCACATGCAATCAATATAAGTGATATGATATGGCCATCATCATCTTGTGCTTGTGATCTCCATCTCCAAAGTAATGTCATGATCTCTATCATTACCGGCACGACACCATGATCTTCATCATTGTCAGGACCCCGACTCAATGCCACATCGACCTAGCATGTAACACCTCATATCACTTTGCGGCCTCACGCACGGTATTCCCACGGGTGTCGCCTTACCTTTGCCCGGGACCGTTTGCGCCTTTTGGCACACGTATATGACAGTGTCGCTAGCATCCATATGATAAGGAGCCCGGGCTGACATGGCTAGTCGTAAACCCAAAGTGGCACAGACTTACAGGGACAGGCATCCATGACCCAGCATCGAACGTGTCGGTCATCAGCGAGTGAATCCAGGCTGTAGCACTGGGCTAGCAGGACTCCGGTGAACCGGGCTGTAGCGGGCTAACAGGACTCCGGTATTCATCGCGTGACATTTCCCCGAAGGGACAGACACAGGAACGAAGAAGGACACATGCCGGCCAGCCTAAGTGTTCCGGAGCAGTAGCAAGCTACCATGGCTCAGTGGAAAACACTAGGAGACATTTCCCGGTAAGAGAGGCTACTAAGGATAAACAACTAGATGGTCAGATCCCACACATACCAAGCATTTCAATAACATACACACAATATGCTCGATATGTGCAAATACAACATGGCATCTCAACATGACTCTACGACTCAAGTAATTTATTCATTAGGCTCCGAGGAGCGAGATATTACAAACATGGGTCTCATGACCCAACACTCAGAGCATACAAGTCAAAGCACAAGCGGAAGCTATCATGTCTGGGTAGAGACATCTATAAATGAAAAAGGCTGAGAAGCCTGACTATCTACCAGATCCTGCCGAGGGCACAAGATCGTAGCTGAGGTAACAAGCTAAACGTCGAAGTCCACGCGGAACTACTAGTGAGACCGAAGTCTCTCTGCAAAAACATAAAATAGGCAAACGTGAGTACAAATGTACCCAGCAAGACTTACATCAGAACTAACTACATATGCATCATTATCAACAAAGGGGATGGTGGGGTTTAACTGCAGCAAGCCAGCTTTGACTCGGTGGCTATCCTAAACTACGACTGCAATGTAACTCTTTTGAGGTGGCGCACACGAGTCCACATATTCACCATATCAATACACCACTATGGAACCGCTCCCGTCTCCCTACGAGAACGCCATCCATAGCACTCACGCTTATCTTGCGTATTTTAGGGTATCCACTTTCACTTGTCTATGAACTGATATAAGCAACCCAGAAGTCCTTTTCCGCGGACACGGCTATTCGAATAGATGATGTTAACCCTGCAGGGGTGTACTTCTTCACACACGCTCTCACCACTTACCGCCGTTTACACGACATGTACTCGGCAACCTTCAAGCGGAAGCCCAACGTGGGTGTCGGCCACGGCCTGCCTAAACACTCAAGTCTCTAGTCCAGGTTTATCGCCTATTCGGGTTCCATCCATGAGGAGATCCGGCCGGAGTTTCGCTCACAGCCCCAAACGATGTGAACAGGGTTCCCGAGACACCAAACGGGCGCCCGGTACACCGTGCCACGTGCCTACCGCATCACAGCCCACCCCTACGGTCAGCGCTGCGCACGGCCTCCAGCATACTACAAACACCAGAAACTACTTGCAACTCCTGGACAGAGGACAAGGGTGATCAAGAAGCCGAGAGGGTCCATTGGTTTCGGGCCCAATGCGTGGTAGTAGCTGAATCATGGATCACAAACACAGAACTCAGTTCCTGAGGACGGCTGCAATGAGACAACCCACCATGTACTCCTACATGGCCTCTCACCGCTACCTTTACCAAATCGTGTTCACACACTTAGCTCACACACAGTAGGACATGTTCACACACCTCTGATTCATCCCCGATGAATCAGACCTGACTCAACTCTAAGCAATAGCAGGCATGACAAACAAACATGAATGAGTAGGCACAACAGGGCTCAAACAACTCCTACTCATGCTAGTGGGTTTCATCTATTTACTGTGGCAATGACAGGTCATGCAAAGGATAAAGGGGTTCAGCTACCGCAGCAAGTAACAGATGAATCGGTGTTGTCCTAATGCAGTAAAAGAGAGCAGGAGCGAGAGAGTAGGATTGTATCGGAATGAACAAGGGGGTTTTGCTTGCCTGGCACTTCTGAAGATAACATTGAGTCTTCATCAGTGTCAACGATCACATCATCGGTATCACGTCTATCGAGAGGGGACAAATACCGGCAACACAGAAGGGAACACAATCAATGCAATGCACAATATGATGTATGATCATGACATGGCAAAATGAATGTGTTTTGAGCTAATGCAACTAAAACCAGATTAAATGAAGTTGGTTTGAATCCAAGATTCAAATTCAAACTCCATATGTGGATATTTAAATGCCCTTTATTTGATTTGTGCTGAACAGCAGCTATAAGTTGTTCTAACATGCATGAAAATGGTACAGATGGATTCCTTGAATTTTTCTGATAATTTTTCATATATAAATTATTTAATTTGGAGTTCTGGTTAATTTTCTATGATTTATTGAAGTTTATACAATTTTCTGGAATTTAATAAATCATTTAAGAATTATTTAAATTCCAGAAACATTTATTACGTCAGCAGTGCGTCACCGTGACGTCAGCAGGTCAACAGACGCTGCTGCTGGTCAAACCTGACGTGTGGGGGCCACACGTCAGTGACACAGGGTTGTTTTAACTCACTGACAGGTGGGACCGGTCAACGGCCACGTCAGCTAGGTCAATTCCGACGCGTGGGGCCACTGTGGTTATCTTAAACTAAACAGGGGGTTAACCGTGGTTAGTTAAGGGCGTGGGGCCCACAGTCAGTGGCCAAGGCCTGGGTTAGCGGGGGTGGTTAGGCCCTAATGACCGGCCACATCAGCTCTCGCCGGAGTGTAGCCGGCGACGACCACAGAGCACGGCGGGGGACGCCGGACTTGCGCTAGGGGCATCGGATCGACGCGCCAAGGGCACCAGGAGGTAGCCCGCGCCCGTGCGCATCTAGGGGGGCCAACGGGAGGTGCGGGGGTGGCCGGGGTTCGCCGGAGTGGAGCCCGAGGCGGCGGCCGGAGCTCGGCCATGTGCGGGGTTGGGCTGCGGCGCGCTAGGAGAGAAACTGATGGTCCAGACGGCATCCGCGGGCCACCAGAAGCGCGCTGGTGCCACGGGTTCGAGCAGAGGGGCTCGGGTCAGGAGAGCTACGCGGCCATGGCGGACGGCGGTGCTCGGGAATGTGGCCGGGGGTGCTACGGCACGGGAACGAGCAAAATGAAGGAGGGGAAACGGAGTGGAGCTCACAGGGGTTGCGACGGTGGCCTCGGGGAGCTCGGGGAGGCACCGGAGCCGACGAATTTGACGAAGATGGCCGGCGGTCCCGAGGTTGAAGAAGACATCGAGGGCGGTGTTGCGGCACGTCTGGGGTCTCGTGGCTCGTTGAGGAGGTAGAGGGAGGACCAGCGGAGCTTCCTGGGGCGTCGGTGAGCCGTGGGGTGGCCGGTAGCCACGGTGGCTCTCCTCGGTGGCGGCGGCTCCGTTCGGGGAGGGAACAGAGGAGGGGGAGAGTGTTCGGGGAAGAGAGAGGGAGCAGCGAGGGAGGAAGAGGGGCGAGGGGACACGAGGCGTGAGGGGGAGGCTCGGGAACGCCTCGGTGGAAGCAGGAGGTGGCCGAGGCGGCATCGGCGCTCGCCACCGAGCTGCTTCGGTGCGAGGGGAGGAAGATGACAAGGGGGAGGAGGTGGGCTGGGCCGGCCAGGTGGGGGAGCTGGGCCGGCTGGGCTGGACAGGTAGGTCCAGGTAAGTTTCTGTTCTTTTTTATTTAATTCTGTTCTCTTTTATTTTTTTATTTAATCTTTTGCCACTATTTTGAATTTAAAATAATTCAAACAATGCCAAAAGCTCCTCTGAATATTTTTATTTTGCTATATGGACTTTTCCAAAAGCTCATAAAATATTTCAGGGGTATTTGAAATTATATTCTAGTTATATGAATATAATTCAAATTCAAATAGCTAATGATTTAAATTCAAAGTCCCAAAAATAAATCCTTAAAAATGTTCAATATTTTGGTTGGGACCAGAACCCTTACCAAAAATTATCAAACATTTAAGAAGAGCATTTTGGAGCAATGAATGAGATTTTTAGGGTTTTTGCCCTTCTTTTATTTAAGTTTTTGAGGCTTCCAAAATTCCTCAGTTCAGGTTTCAAAAATTTAAACATGATGCACACATGAAGCTAACCTAGAGCAATGCCTGAAGCTAGGGATGTGACAACTCACCCCCACTAAACAAGAATCTCGTCTCGAGATTCAAGCGTAGGGTAGGATGAAGGGGAAACACAAACTAGTATAATCTTCACGATCCAGGTTGCACTTCAAATGAACGTTGTTTCGATCACCATCTTTGTCTCAAAGTCTTGCTCTGAGAACTCCAACTAACATGACAACGAGAGGAAAGGAAAGATCCTAAAAGAATGGTTCTTCTCGAAGGTCGAACAACTCAGGATTAACTCACGGAATGAGACATAGCAACATCTCTCGAGCTGAGAGGCGAAGCACACATCCATAGGAATGGAGTGAAGCAGATGACGAAGGTTCACTAGGTAGACCACAATTTCACGCTTAAGAAGGTGGTAAACGATTGTCAACGTAGCGAGGAGTTGAGTTGCCAAGATACCATAATGATACACCTTAGGGAAGGTGACTCGTAGAGATATCCCCTTAAGTGTCAAAAAGAATTACTTTTGATTCAGAGATCATTGAAACTCTTTAAACCAGCCTAAGACAATTCTCGAGCGATCGTTTGGAGGGGGTCGGTAGAATGGCATACTCAAACTTGGATGATGTGGATTACCTTGTTGAAGACAACGTAATGGATGAATTTGCTTATCACCGGAAATGGAAGAGACCCATGGTAGAATGGCACTTTGGCGGTGCAAGCTGGGAACAAAATGCAAATGCTGGGAATGATTCTGGTAACG
Organism: Triticum aestivum; assembly: GCF_018294505.1. NCBI lineage: Eukaryota > Viridiplantae > Streptophyta > Magnoliopsida > Poales > Poaceae > Triticum > Triticum aestivum. The sequence continues at coordinate 585,094,044 of NC_057807.1, read as the reverse complement.
GGGGAAGAACCCAACAGTGGAGAGTGAATTCACTGTTTGAAAAGATCATAGCATTGCCGAGGAAACTGAGAGGAATCCCAGTTAGTGCCGATGATAACTCGTAGCGCTTGTGCGTGCTCTCAAGAACTTGAGCATTTCCATATTCATCAAGGTTTTACCAACATCCGTGTCAAGGGTCCGGTAACACAACTTGCTGCCATGATGAACGATGATGGATGATGCAGATGCAAAGGAAGATAACACTTTCTCAGATTTCACCTTAGCGAGGCCAAGGAAATAAAAATCTGGATGATCGACCGAGAGACATTTAGCACTCCGCTTCTAATGTTCTCCTTGATGTGCTAGTGTAACCCATTCATACAAATGGTCTAGTATCTAGGACATCAAGTAAAAGGTCGGACTTCGGGATCTCAAAATCCATAGGGGCAACTAGGAAGTAAATCCTACGAAATCCCTATGGGGAGGTGGCCAACTTCCTCAATCAAGATACTACAATAATAGGTCTTCCGGCTGGGTGTGTTGGCCACGACTTTCACTTTACCGGTTATCGAGGGACCAATATTATAGTTCTTGGGAAATGTTCCAACCATCATAACTGCCTGAGATTCAGATCTGGTTGGGGTCAGGATATTCCAGACTCATCGAGTCTAGGAAGGAAAACGAAAGTTTGCAACACAAACCGACGAGGTGACGTTGCGAGATACTCGGGAAGTGAACTACGATAGTAAGCTCCAAAACATGAGCTGGTTCTGCTACAAACATGTGAACACGTTGTCCCAGACAAGCATGACCACGTGGTAGTCTTATAATAAAACACTACCGAGTTCAGGTGGGGAACCATCAACGAGGATATCAAAATCCTTGCATAAGGTATACTCTTAAGAAGGAACTTCTTCTCCTTGAACAAATCAATCAGTGGCTTGGTGTGCTAGGATATACGTATGGAATGAAGATGATCAGTCTAACAGACCACAGAATTCTTCGCACGTGCATGACCGACTTGGGATGATTCCAAAGGAGCAAAAACAAACTTTCTCGAATTCACGACGGCAACTTACATCAAAATGCACGTGAATCAAAGGAAGTCACTCCTTTCATCAAACAAGTACTTCATGAGCTAGCATGAAGAAAAATGCTTTCAAAAGTTTCCAACACTAACTTAATGTTCAACAACATCATGGAGGAGATAAGGATGTTGTCAATGGGCTCAACAACAACTCATCGGAATTTCCATATCACTGAACTTCCACCATCCTGTGAACACGGTGATAGCATTGGTCAGAACCAAAAGATATAATGGTGTATGCTCGAGGGATCAACCACGAGGAAGACAACATTACGAACATCGTTGGTTCTGACTTGATTTGACGATAGCCCACACTCAAATCAAAAGATTGATAAGACAATAGGTCCAGCAACTGATCACAGGGACCAATTGATGAAGATATCATCTTTCTTCAACACACACTACACAAGAATATCCTTTTGGGATGAACTAAGTCAGGCAAGCTTTTATCTTCCAACTCTCCAAGTTGTTGTCTAGCTTAACCAACTAGCTCAGGGATATCTAACACCGATTCTTGGAGAGAAGGTGGTTCACAAGAAACCAACTTGATCACGAGCTCAACATAGCGGTCAGGTGACAACCTGCTAATACTTCCGAGAAGATCTTCGGAAATCACGAACCACCGATATGTTACTAAGCTCGAGAACAATCTTGCTTTTCAGGGCAAGATGATATGATCAAATGAGCGAGGACTTAGCAAATCCTATCTCATCAATCGAGGAGTGCACCAGGAAAATGGACTAGGTAGCACAATCAACCTTAGGGTGATGATTCAATAGTCAAGTCGCTAAGGATGACGTTATTGTCCATTTAACTACCAAGCAACGGAGTTGCTAGGAGTATTGATTTCACACATCATGATTCACTTGTCGGCACTCCGGCTGCAACAACACGGAACGGAGGAATGAAAAAGGATGGCGTGAAGTATCACTATGTCAAGAATTCACAAAAGGTGGTGCAATTCTCATGAAATTCCTGTCATAAAGAAGGTAATACTTCAGGGTAGAGCAGACCAGAAGCTGGATTGTATCTTGATCCGCGGAACACAACTACTTTGACCCAATCCTAAATATGGATGAGGTACTGGAGTTTGTTTTCTCCAAGTCACTCTCTGGAATAGAATGGCTTGACGGACCACAAGAGTAACAGGCATCGATGAATGAATGCACGCATACTCTTGACTATCAATTGATAGACGAGGGCCAGAAACAACTAAAGAGGGACAACTATGATTTTCTGAGTTGTGAATGCATAGATTAGCATGTCGAACGAGTTCAACATATTTCTTCCGGACAATCCATGCGGAAAGGTAGAACTGGCAGAGTCACAATTACGAGCGGAGAACCCATCGAGAATAATCCTGTTGTGATATTTCAGTTCAACGAGGAACTTCTGCCATAAGTAGTTCATGGTATTTGGAAGAAGAAGATACCACGGACTTCAAGGACTATCGCAAAGGTTACTAATATCCTAAAGGCACTAGCAATTACTATCAACATGAAGTAGGTAGAGTGAATCTCGGGTTCAAGAACCCAGGAACAGAATACCTACTACTAAGTAGCATCACGAAATGCTTTCGAGAATAAGGGCCAGAATCTCACACTGGGAACACAAAACGTTGCTAGATTACTAGGTGACTCCCTAAATACCTAGGGTCATAATAGTAACTCCAACATAAATGTCAAGGCAATAGAATACCTCAACTCAACAATTAGTGTGATTGAGCTGGCCATAAGGAGCATCGAAACCAGAGGAAAGGATTTGCAAATGCATCAGACTATTTAGAAACCTGGAATGACTCGGACAGCATAACGGCTGTAAATGCTCAGAAAAGACTTCAGACATTCACAAAAATGGTGGCATAACCACTCAGAAGCACAATATCAAGGTTTCGAGATCAACAATTAACATACGGAAGTAGTAGAAACTGAACTGAGACTTAAATCCAACAATCTTATAAGTCCACTGATTAGTAACACGTGCTCCTAATAGAAAGAAGAGATAGCCTAGTTCTTAATCCCCGTAGAAGAGAAGATGATAACTCAGATCAGAAGGCCATGAGGTATAAGGAGTAAAAAGAGCCTTACGTTCCATCCCACAATCAATTCCCTTATATAACTAAAGAATTTCTAGACTCAACTTCGACCAGTTTGGCTTGGTAATCCTACAGGCAGTCAAGCTCTGATACCAACGCTGTCAGGACCCCGACTGAATGCCACATCGACCTAGCATGTAACACCTCATATCACTTTGCGGCCTCACGCACGGTATTCCCACGGGTGTCGCCTTACCTTTGCCCGGGACCGTTTGCGCCTTTTGGCACACGTATATGACAGTGTCGCTAGCATCCATATGATAAGGAGCCCGGGCTGACATGGCTAGTCGTAAACCCAAAGTGGCACAGACTTACAGGGACAGGCATCCATGACCCAGCATCGAACGTGTCGGTCATCAGCGAGTGAATCCAGGCTGTAGCACTGGGCTAGCAGGACTCCGGTGAACCGGGCTGTAGCGGGCTAACAGGACTCCGGTATTCATCGCGTGACATTTCCCCGAAGGGACAGACACAGGAACGAAGAAGGACACATGCCGGCCAGCCTAAGTGTTCCGGAGCAGTAGCAAGCTACCATGGCTCAGTGGAAACACTAGGAGACATTTCCCGGTAAGAGAGGCTACTAAAGATAAACAACTAGATGGTCAGATCCCACACATACCAAGCATTTCAATAACATACACACAATATGCTCGATATGTGCAAATACAACATGGCATCACAACATGACTCTACGACTCAAGTAATTTATTCATTAGGCTCCGAGGAGCGAGATATTACAAACATGGGTCTCATGACCCAACACTCAGAGCATACAAGTCAAAGCACAAGCGGAAGCTATCATGTCTGAGTACAGACATCTATAAATGAAAAAGGCTGAGAAGCCTGACTATCTACCAGATCCTGCCGAGGGCACAAGATCGTAGCTGAGGTAACAAGCTAAACGTCGAAGTCCACGCGGAACTACTAGTGAGACCGAAGTCTCTCTGCAAAAACATAAAATAGGCAAACGTGAGTACAAATGTACCCAGCAAGACTTACATCAGAACTAACTACATATGCATCATTATCAACAAAGGGGATGGTGGGGTTTAACTGCAGCAAGCCAGCTTTGACTCGGTGGCTATCCTAAACTACGACTGCAATGTAACTCTTTTGAGGTGGCGCACACGAGTCCACATATTCACCATATCAATACACCACTATGGAACCGCTCCCGTCTCCCTACGAGAACGCCATCCATAGCACTCACGCTTATCTTGCGTATTTTAGAGTATCCACTTTCACTTGTCTATGAACTGATATAAGCAACCCAGAAGTCCTTTTCCGCGGACACGGCTATTCGAATAGATGATGTTAACCCTGCAGGGGTGTACTTCTTCACACACGCTCTCACCACTTACCGCCGTTTACACGACATGTACTCGGCAACCTTCAAGCGGAAGCCCAACGTGGGTGTCGGCCACGGCCTGCCTAAACACTCAAGTCTCTAGTCCAGGTTTATCGCCTATTCGGGTTCCATCCATGAGGAGATCCGGCCGGAGTTTCGCTCACAGCCCCAAACGATGTGAACAGGGTTCCCGAGACACCAAACGGGCGCCCGGTACACCGTGCCACGTGCCTACCGCATCACAGCCCACCCCTACGGTCAGCGCTGCGCACGGCCTCCAGCATACTACAAACACCAGAAACTACTTGCAACTCCTGGACAGAGGACAAGGGTGATCAAGAAGCCGAGAGGGTCCATTGGTTTCGGGCCCAATGCGTGGTAGTAGCTGAATCATGGATCACAAACACAGAACTCAGTTCCTGAGGACGGCTGCAATGAGACAACCCACCATGTACTCCTACATGGCCTCTCACCGCTACCTTTACCAAATCGTGTTCACACACTTAGCTCACACACAGTAGGACATGTTCACACACCTCTGATTCATCCCCGATGAATCAGACCTGACTCAACTCTAAGCAGTAGCAGGCATGACAAACAAACATGAATGAGTAGGCACAACAGGGCTCAAACAACTCCTACTCATGCTAGTGGGTTTCATCTATTTACTGTGGCAATGACAGGTCATGCAAAGGATAAAGGGGTTCAGCTACCGCAGCAAGTAACAGATGAATCGGTGTTGTCCTAATGCAGTAAAAGAGAGCAGGAGCGAGAGAGTAGGATTGTATCGGAATGAACAAGGGGGTTTTGCTTGCCTGGCACTTCTGAAGATAACATTGAGTCTTCATCAGTGTCAACGATCACATCATCGGTATCACGTCTATCGAGAGGGGACAAATACCGGCAACACAGAAGGGAACACAATCAATGCAATGCACAATATGATGTATGATCATGACATGGCAAAATGAATGTGTTTTGAGCTAATGCAACTAAAACCAGATTAAATGAAGTTGGTTTGAATCCAAGATTCAAATTCAAACTCCATATGTGGATATTTAAATGCCCTTTATTTGATTTGTGCTAAACAGCAGCTATAAGTTGTTCTAACATGCATGAAAATGGTACAGATGGATTCCTTGAATTTTTCTGATAATTTTTCATATATAAATTATTTAATTTGGAGTTACGGTTAATTTTCTATGATTTATTGAAGTTTATACAATTTTCTGGAATTTAATAAATCATTTAAGAATTATTTAAATTCCAGAAACATTTATTACGTCAGCAGTGCGTCACCGTGACGTCAGCAGGTCAACAGACGCTGCTGCTGGTCAAACCTGACGTGTGGGGGCCACACGTCAGTGACACAGGGTTGTTTTAACTCACTGACAGGTGGGACCGGTCAACGGCCACGTCAGCTAGGTCAATTCCGACGCGTGGGGCCACTGTGGTTAACTTAAACTAAACAGGGGGTTAACCGTGGTTAGTTAAGGGCGTGGGGCCCACAGTCAGTGGCCAAGGCCTGGGTTAGCGGGGGTGGTTAGGCCCTAATGACCGGCCACATCAGCTCTCGCCGGAGTGTAGCCGGCGACGACCACAGAGCACGGCGGGGGACGCCGGACTTGCGCTAGGGGCATCGGATCGACGCGCCAAGGGCACCAGGAGGTAGCCCGCGCCCGTGCGCATCTAGGGGGGCCAACGGGAGGTGCGGGGGTGGCCGGGGTTCGCCGGAGTGGAGCCCGAGGCGGCGGCCGGAGCTCGGCCATGTGCGGGGTTGGGCTGCGGCGCGCTAGGAGAGAAACTGATGGTCCAGACGGCATCCGCGGGCCACCAGAAGCGCGCTGGTGCCACGGGTTCGAGCAGAGGGGCTCGGGTCAGGAGAGCTACGCGGCCATGGCGGACGGCGGTGCTCGGGAATGTGGCCGGGGGTGCTACGGCACGGGAACGAGCAAAATGAAGGAGGGGAAACGGAGTGGAGCTCACAGGGGTTGCGACGGTGGCCTCGGGGAGCTCGGGGAGGCACCGGAGCCGACGAATTTGACGAAGATGGCCGGCGGTCCCGAGGTTGAAGAAGACATCGAGGGCGGTGTTGCGGCACGTCTGGGGCCTCGTGGCTCGTTGAGGAGGTAGAGGGAGGACCGGCGGAGCTTCCTGGGGCGTCGGTGAGCCGTGGGGTGGCCGGTAGCCACGGTGGCTCTCGTCGGTGGCGGCGGCTCCGTTCGGGGAGGGAACAGAGGAGGGGGAGAGTGTTCGGGGAAGAGAGAGGGAGCAGCGAGGGAGGAAGAGGGGCGAGGGGACACGAGGCGTGAGGGGGAGGCTCGGGAACGCCTCGGTGGAAGCAGGAGGTGGCCGAGGCGGCATCGGCGCTCGCCACCGAGCTGCTTCGGTGCGAGGGGAGGAAGATGACAAGGGGGAGGAGGTGGGCTGGGCCGGCCAGGTGGGGGAGCTGGGCCGGCTGGGCTGGACAGGTAGGTCCAGGTAAGTTTCTGTTCTTTTTTATTTAATTCTGTTCTGTTTTATTTTTTTATTTAATCTTTTGCCACTGTTTTGAATTTAAAATAATTCAAACAATGCCAAAAGCTCCTCTGAATATTTTTATTTTGCTATATGGACTTTTCCAAAAGCTCATAAAATATTTCAGGGGTATTTGAAATTATATTCTAGTTATATGAATATAATTCAAATTCAAATAGCTAATGATTTAAATTCAAAGTCCCAAAAATAAATCCTTAAAAATGTTCAATATTTTGGTTGGGACCAGAACCCTTACCAAAAATTATCAAACATTTAAGAAGAGCATTTTGGAGCAATGAATGAGATTTTTAGGGTTTTTGCCCTTCTTTTATTTAAGTTTTTGAGGCTTCCAAAATTCCTCAGTTCAGGTTTCAAAAATTTAAACATGATGCACACATGAAGCTAACCTAGAGCAATGCCTGAAGCTAGGGATGTGAAAATCATCTTGATCTATATCAATGTGTCGTCACATGGTCGTCTCGCCAACTATTGCTCTTGCAACTATTGCTATCGTATAGCGATAAAGTAAAGCAATTATTTGGCACTTGCATCTTATGCAACAAAGAGACAACCATAGGGCTTCTGCCAGTTGCCGATAACTTTAACAAAACATGATCATCTCATACAACAATTTATATCTCATCACGTCTTGACCATGTCACATCACAACATGCCCTGCAAAAACAAGTTAGACGTCCTCTACTTTGTTGTTGCAAATTTTACGTGGCTGCTACGGGCTGAGCAAGAACCGTTCTTACCTACGCATCAAAACCACAACGATAGTTCGTCAAGTTAGTGCTGTTTTAACCTTCTCAAGGATCGGGCGTAGCCACACTCGGTTCAACTAAAGTTGGAGAAACTGACACCCGCTAGTCACCTATGTGCGAAGCACGATGGTAAAACCAGTCTCACATAAGTGTACGCGTAATGTCGGTCCGGGCCGCTTCATCCAACAATACCGCTGAACCAAAGTATGACATGTTGGTAAGCAGTATGACTTGTATCGCCCACAACTCACTTGTGTTCTACTCGTGCAAATAACATCAACGCATAAAACCTAGGCTCGGATGCCACTCTGGGGAACGTAGTAATTTCAAAAATTTCCTACGCACACGCAAGATCATGGTGATGCATAGCAACGAGAGGGGAGAGTGTAATCTACATACCCTTGTAGACCGAAAGCGGAAGCATTAGAACAACACGGTTGATGTAGTCGTACGTCTTCACGGCCTGACCGATCAAGCACCGAAACTATGGCACCTCCGAGTTCTAGCACACGTTCAGCTCGATGACGTCCCTCGAACTCCGATCCAGCCGAGTGTCGAGGGAGAGTTCCGTCAGCACGACGGCATGGTGACGATCTTGATGTTCTATCGTCGTAGGGCTTCGCCTAAGCACCGCTACAATATTATCGAGGAGGACTATGGTGGAGGGGGGCACCGCACACGGCTATTAGATCTCAAGGATCAATTGTTGTTTGTGTCTTTGGGGTGCCCCCCTGCCCCCATATATATAGGAGCAAGGGGGGAGGTGGCCGGCCTATGGAGGAGGCGCACCAAGGGGGGAGTCCTACTCCCACCGGGAGTAGGACTCCTCCTTTCCTTGTTGGAGAAGAAAAGAGGAGGAGAGGGAGAAGAAAAAGGGGGCCGGCCCCCTTGTCCAATTTGGACCAGAAGGGGGGCGCAGGCCTCCTTCCTTTTGGCCTCTCTCCTCTATTCCCGTATGGCCCAATAAGGCCCATATACTCCCCGGCGAATTCCCGTAACTCTCCGGTACTCCAAAAAATACCCGAATCACTCGGAACCTTTCCGAAGTCCGAATATAGTCGTCCAATATATCGATCTTTACATCTCTACCATTTCGAGACTCCTCGTCATGTCCCCGATCTCATCCGGAACTCCGAACTCCTTCGGCACATCAAAACTCATAAACTCATAATATAACTGTCATCGAAACCTTAAGCGTGCGGACCCTACGCGTTCGAGAACTATGTAGACATGACCTAGAACAATTCTTGGTCAATAACGAATAGCGGAACCTGGATGCCCATATTGGCTCCTACATATTCTACGAAGATCTTTATCGGTCAAACCGCATAACAACATACTTTGTTCCCTTTGTCATCGGTATGTTACTTGCCCGAGATTCGATCATCGGTATCCAATACCTAGTTCAATCTCGTTACTGGCAAGTCTCTTTACTCGTAACATAATGCATCATTCCGTAACCAACTCATTGGCCACATTGCTTGCAAGGCTTACAGTGATGTGCATTACCGAGAGGGCCCAGAGATACCTCTTCGACAATCGGAGTGACAAAACCTAATCTCGAAATACGCCAACCCAACATGTACCTTTGGAGACACCTGTAGTACTCGTTTATAATCACCCAGTTACGTTGTGACATTTGATAGCACCCAAAGTGTTCCTCCAGTAAATGGGAGTTGCATAATCTCATAGTTATAGGAACATGTATAAGTCACGAAGAAAGCAATAGCAACATACTAAACGATCAAGTGCTAAGCTAACGGAATGGGTCAAGTCAATCACATCATTGTCCCAATGATGTGATCCCGTTAATCAAATGACAACTCTTTTGTCCATGGCTAGGAAACGTAACCATCTTTGATAAACAAGCTAGTCAAGTAGAGGCATACTAGTGACACTATGTTTGTCTATGTATTCACACATGTATTATGTTTCCGGTTAATACAATTCAAGCATGAATAATAAACATTTATCATGATATAATGAAATAAATAATAACTTTATTATTGCCTCTAGGGCATATTTCCTTCAGGAGAAGGGGTCGCAAAGCAAGGACGATGAAGAGGAGCCCCGGCCACCAAAGATAGGAGGCCAAAAGAGGTTCCCTCAGCAAATTAAAATGGTGAATATGGTACACGCCACTGCTACGTCTTGAGCTTGGGTTGGTTTTCCTTGAAGAGGAAAGGGTGATGCAACACACTAGCGTAAGTATTTCCCTCAGTTTTTGAGAACCAAGGTATCAATCTAGTAGGAGGCTCCTCAACAAGTCCCACAAACCTACACAAACAAACAAAGAACTCGCAACCAACGCGATGAAGGGGTTGTCAATCCCTTCACGGCCACTTGCGAAAGTAAGATCTGATAGAGATAGTATGATAGGATAAATATATTTTTGGTATTTTATAATATAGATGCAGAAAATAAAGATGCAAATAAAAGTAGATTGGAAACAAATATGATAAGAGATAGACCCGGGGGCCATAGGTTTCACTAGAGGCTTCTCTCGAGATAGCATAAGTATTATGGTGGGTGAACAAATTACTGTCGAGCAATTGCTAGAAAAGCGAATAATTATGAGATTATCTAGGCATGATCATGTATATAGGCATCGCGTCCGCAACAGGTAGACCAACTCCTGCCTACATCTACTACTATTACTCCACACATCGACCGACTCCTGCCTGCATCTAGAGTATTAAGTTCACAAAGAACAGACCAACGCATTAAGCAAGATGACATGATGTAGAGGGATAAACTCAAGCAATACGATGTAAACCCCATCATTTTATCCTCGATGGCAACAATACAATACGTGCCTTGCAACCCTTTCTGTCACTGGGTAAGGACACTGCAAGATTGAACCCAAAGCTAAGCACTTCTCCCATGGCAAGAAAGATCAATCTAGTAGGCCAAACCAAACTGATAATTCGAAGAGACTTGCAAAGATAACTCAATCATACATAAAAGAATTCAGAGGAGTTTCAAATATTATTCATAGATAAACTTGATCATAAACCCACAATTCATCGGATCTCAACAAACACACCACAAAAAGAGATTACATCAAATAGATCTCCACAAGAGAGGGGGAGAACATTGTATTGAGATCCAAAAAGAGAGAAGAAGCCATCTAGCTAATAACTATGGACCCGTAGGTCTATGATAAACTACTCAAAACTCATCGAAAGGGCTATGGTGTTGATGTAGAAGCCCTCCGTGGTCGATCCCCCCTCCGGCAGAGTGCCGGTGAAGGCTCCAAGATGGGATCTCGCGGATACAGAAGGTTATGGCGGTGGAAATTGTGTTTTGGGTGCCCCCTGGATATTTTTGGGGTACGTAGGCTTATATAGGAGGAAGAAGTACGTCGGTGGACGCCCCAAGGGCGCACGAGACAGGGGGGCGCGCCCTATAGGGGGGGCGCCCTCCTATCTCGTGGAGGCCTCGGCTGCTTCTTGACTTGCACTCCAACTCCTCTGGATCACGTTCGTTCCAAAAATCACGCTCCCGAAGGTTTCATTCCGTTTGGACTCCGTTTGATATTCCTTTTCTTTGAAATACTGAAATAGGCAAAAAAAACAACAATATGGGCTGGGCCTCCGGTTAGTAGGTTAGTCCCAAAAATGATATAAATATGTAAAATAAAGCCCATAAACATCCAAAACAGGTAATATAATAGCATGGAACAATAAAAAATTATAGATACATTGGAGACGTATCAAGCATCCCCAAGCTTAATTCCTGCTCGTCCTCGAGTAGGTAAATGATAAAAAGAGAATTTTTGATGTGGAATGCTACCTAGCATAATTCTTAATGTAATCTTCTTTATTGTGGCATGAATGTTCAGATCCAAATCATTCAAGATAAAAGCTTATAAAACATAAAAATAATAATGCTTCAAAGCATACTAACAAATAATCATGTCCTATCAAAATAGCATAGCCAAAGAAAGCTTATCCCTACAAGATCATATAGTTAGGCCATGCTTCATTTTCATTACACAAAATACTCCCATCATGTACACAACCGATGACGAGCTGAGCAATTGGTTCATACTTTTTAACGCGCTTCAGCTTTTTTCAACTCTTACGCAATACATGAGCGCAAGCCATGGACATAGCACTATGGTGGTAAATGGTGGTGGTTGTAAGGACAAAAAGAGGGAGAATATAGTCTCACATCAACTAGGCGTATCAACGGGCTATGGAGATGCCCATCAATAGATATCAATGTGAGTGAGTAGGGATTGCCATGCAACGGATGCACTAGAGCTATAAATGTATGAAAGCTCAACAAAAGAAACTAAGTGGGTGTGCATCCAACTTGCTTGCTCATGAAGACCTAGGGCATTTTGAAGAAGCCCATCATTGGAATATACAAGCCAAGTTCTATAATGAAAAATCCCCACTAGTATATGAAAGTGACAACATAGGAGACTCTCTATCATGAAGATCATGGTGCTATTTTTTGAAGCACAAGTGTGGAAAGAGAGATAGTAGCAATTGTCCCTTCTCTCTTTTTATCTCATTTTATTTTTTTTATTTTTTTTATTTTTTCTTTTCCTTTTTCTCTTTTTGGTGGGCTTCTTTGGCCTATTTTATTTTTATAAAGTCCGAAGCCTCATCCCGACTTGTGGGGGAATCATAGTCTTCATCATCCTTTCCTCACTGGGACAATGCTCTAATAATGAAGATCATCCCACTTTTATTGATTTACAACTCAAAAATTACAACTCAAAACTAGAACAAGATATGACTCTATATGAATGCCTCCGGCGGTGTACCGGGATATGCAATGAATCAAGAGCGACATGTATGAAAATTATGAAGGTGGCCTTGCCACAAATACGATGTCAACTACATGATCATGCAAAGAGCAATATGACAATGATGAAACATGCCATAATAAATGGAACAGTGGAAAGTTGCATGGCAATATATCTCGGAATGGCTATGGGAATGCCGTAATAGGTAGGTATGGTGGCTGTTTTGAGGAAGGTAAATAATGGGTTCAATACGGGTGAGAGTTGCGCGGTAATAAGAAAAGCTAGCTAAGTGGACGGATGAGTGTGCGTATATCCATGGACTCACATTAGTCATAAAGAACTCATATACTTATTGCAAAAGTCTACTTAGCCCTCGAAGCAAAGTACTACTACGCATGCCACAAGAGGGATAGATTGGTAGGAAAAATCCATCGCTCGTCCCCGACTGCCACTCATAAGGAAGACAATCAAAAGAGCACCTCATGCAACAAATTTGGCACACAACTTTTACTATACGTGCATGCTACGGGACTTGCCAACTTCAAGAAAAGTATTTCTCAATTTCATAATTATCCACTAGAATGACCCTAACATTACTACCTTTATATTTAAAAACAATTATCAAGCAACAAATTGATCCTAGTGTTTAATGCACTTTTTAAGATAGTTTTTATTATACCCAACTTGGATGCTCATCATTCTAGGACCAAATTTGTAACCATAGAAAATACCATGCTGTTCTAAAAGACTCTCAAAATAATATAAGTGAAGCATGAGAGACTAGCAATTTCTTCAAAATTAATCCACCGCCATGCTCTAAAAGATATAAGTGAAGCACTAGAGCAAAAATTATCAAGCTCAAAAGATATAAGCGAAGCACAAAGCATATTCTAATAAATTTCAATAAAGTAGGCTTCTCCCAAAAGGTGTGTACAGAAAGGATGATTATGGTAACCTAAAAAGCAAAGACTAATATAATACACGACGCTCCAAGCAAAACACATATCATGTTGCGAATAAAAATATAGCTCCAAGTAAAGTTACCAATGAACGAAGACGAAAGAGGGGATGCCTTCCCGGGGCATCCCCAAGCTTAGGATTTTGGCTATCCTTGAATATCTTGGGGTGCCTTGGGCATACCCAAGCTTAGGCTCTTGCCACCCTTTATTCCATAGTCCATAAAAGCTTTACCCAAAACTTGAAAAGTTCACAACACAAAACTCAACAGGAAATCTTATAAGCTCTGTTTAGTGAAAGAAAACAAAACCACCACATAAGGTACTGTAATGAACTCATTATTTATTTATTTTGGTGTTAAACCTACTGTATTACAACTTCTCTATGGTTTATAAATTATTTTACTAGCCATAGATGCATCAAAATAAGAAAACAACACACGAAAAACAGAATCTGTCAAAAACAGAATAGTCTATAGCAATCTGTAACTAACGCAAACTTCTGTAAGAGTAAAAATCCTACCAAAATAGGAAGCACTGGAAATTTTATTTATTGATCAGAAGAAAAAAGAATCAATGCAAAATCTCGTTTCTGTGATTTATTGAAGTTTTTCTCGTGAGTGCAAAGTTTTTGTTTTTCAGCAGAATCAAATCAACTATCATCATAGTTTATCCTATAGGTTGTAGTTGGCAAAAACACTGATTAAAAGATAAAAACACCTCTAAACAGAAAGTAGAAGCAAAAATTTATTACTAAACAGGAACAAAAACAAAAAACACAAAGAAAATTGGGTTTCCTCCCAACTAGCACTATCGTTTAACGCCCCTAGCTAGGCATAAAAGCGAAGATAGATCTAAGTAGTGCCATCTTTGGTACTTGATTCATAAGTAGCCCGCATGATAGATTCATAAGGTAATTTTACGTTCTTTCTTGGAAAGTGCTCCTTGCTTTTGTTTAATGGAAATTGTAATCTAATATTCCCTTCCTTCATATCAATAATCGCGCCAATCGTTCTAAGGAAAGGTCTACCAAGAATAATAGGGCAAGAAAGATTACAATCTATATCGAGAACTATAAAATCCATGGGCACCAAATTTCTATTTGCAACAATGAGAACATCATTGATCCTTCCCATTGGCTTTTTAATGGTGGAATCCGCAAGGTGCAAATTTAAAGAGCAATCATCAAGATCATGGAAACCTAGAATATCACATAAAGTTTTCGGAATCGTGGAAACACTAGCACCCAAATCACATAGAGCAAAACACTCATGATCTTTAATTCTAATCTTTATAGTAGGTTCCCACTCATCATTAGTTTTCTAGGTATAGAAACTTCCTAATTAAGTTTTTCATCATAACATTGCAACAAGGCATCAACGATATGTTTGGTAAAAGCTTTATTTTGACTATAAGCATGAGGAGAATTAACAACGGATTGCAACAAGGGAATACAACCTTCTAAAGAACAATTATCATAATCAAATTCCTTGAAATCTGAGATAGTGGGTTCAATACTATTTAAAGTCATGACCTCTCCAATCCCACTTTTACCAAATTTAGCATCAAGATCTAAAAACTCCGAATTCTTGGGATGCCTTCTAGGTAAAGTAGGCTCATCATCAGTCCCATAATTATCAAGATCCATATTGCAAAACATAGATCTAATAGGGGACACATCAATAACTTTAAGATCTTCATCGTTATTTTCATGTAACTTTTCTGGTTTGGCAGCCATCTTATTGACTAAGGTAGCTTGCTTATCAGAAATCTTGGCTATAGCATTTTCAAGCTGGGTAATTTGAGAGTTCACACCATAAAATTCCTTATTCATATCATCAAGCTCCTTATTCATAAAACTCAAAAACCCTTTTTGTTCTTTAAGCTCTTCTCTGAAAAATTATTATGCTCAAATTGCAAATTCATAAAGCTTCTAATATTTGATTCAATCTCCTCCATCCTTCTAAGAAGGAGGTCAGTACCCTTAGGCAGAGCCATAAGGTCAAATAGGCACACAAGCAAACAGAAAAGGGCAAGCAAAAAGAGAGGAGAAGAAGATTGGGAAAGAGAGGGCAAATAAAACCGCAAGGGTGAAGTGGGGGAGAGGAAAACGAGAGGCAAATGGCAAATAATGTAAATGCGAGGGAGATGAGTTTGTGATGGGTACTTGGTATGTCTTGACTTGAGTGAAGACCTCCCCGACAACGGCGCCAGAAATCCTTCTTGCTACGTCTTGAGCTTGCGTTGGTTTTCCTTGAAGAGGAAAGGGTGATGCAGCACAGTAGCATAAGTTTTCCCTCGGTTTTTGAGAACCAAGGTATCAATCCAATAGGAGGCTCGTCAACAAGTCCCGTGAACCTACACAAACAAACAAAGAACTCGCAACCAACGCGATAAAGGGGTTGTCAATCCCTTCAGGGCCACTTGCGAAAGTGAGATCTGATAGAGATAGTATGATGGGATAAATATATTTTTGGTATTTTATAATATAGATGCAGAAAATAATGATGCAAATAAAAGTAGATTGGAAGAAAATATGATAAGAGATAGACCCGGGGGCCATAGGTTTCACTAGAGGCTTCTCTCAAGATAGCATAAGTATTACGGTGGGTGAACAAATTACTATCGAGCAATTGATAGAAAAGCAAATAATTATGAGATTATCTTGGCATGATCATGTATATAGGCATCACGTCCGCAACAAGTAGACCGACTCCTGCTTGCATCTACTACTATTACTCCACACATCGACCGACTCCTGCATGCATCTAGAGTATTAAGTTCACAAAGAACAAAGCAACGCATTAAGCAATATGACATGATGTAGAGGGATAAACTAAAGCAATATGATGTAAACCCCATCTTTTTATCCTCGATGGCAACAATACAATACGTGCCTTGCAACCCTTTCTGTCAATGGGTAAGGACACCGCAAGATTGAACCCAAAGCTAAGCACTTCTCCCATGGCAAGAAAGATCAATCTAGTAGGCCAAACCAAACTGATAATTCGAAGAGACTTGCAAAGATAACTCAATCATACATAAAAGAATTCAGAGGAGATTCAAATATTATTCATAGATAAACTTGATCATAAACCCACAATTCATCGGATCTCGACAAACACACCGCAAAAAAGATTACATCAAATAGATCTCCACAAGAGAGGGGGAGAACATTGTATTGAGATCCAAAAAGAGAGAAGAAGCCATCTAGCTAATAACTATGGACCCGTAGGTCTATGGTAAACTACTCACCACTCATCGAAAGGGCTATGGTGTTGATGTACAAGCCCTCCGTGGTTGATTCCCCTCCGGCAGAGTGCCGGCAAAGGCTCCAAGATGGGATCTCGCGGATACAGAGGGTTACGGCGGTGGAAATTGTGTTTCAGGTGCCCCTGGATGTTTTCGGGGTACGTAGGCTTATATAGGAGGAAGAAGTACGTCGGTGGACGCCCGAGGGGCCCACGAGATAGGGGGCGCGCCCTATAGGGGGGGCGCTCTCCTATCTAGTGGAGGCCTCGGCTGCTTCTTGACTTGCACTCCAAGTCCTCTAGATCACGTTTGTTCCAAAAATCATGCTCCCGAAGGTTTCATTCCGTTTGGACTCCGTTTGATATTCCTTTTCTTCGAAATACTGAAATAGGCAAAAAAAACAGCAATACGGGTTGGGCCTCCGGTTAGTAGGTTAGTCCCAAAATTGATATAAATGTGTAAAATAAAGCCCATAAACATCCAAAATAGGTAATATAATAGCATGGAACAATCAAAAATTATAGATACGTTGGAGACGTATCAGCCACCCATATTCCCAAACGGGAGAGGAGGCGCCCACTTAGGGACGACTACGTGGTGGCGCTAGTGGCCCCAATATACAACCCATGGTCGTCCGACTCGATCACCTTTGATCGCAAGGATCGTCTGACCAATATTCGTCATGGCGGCTCAGCCGCACTAGTCCTTGACCCTATCATCGACGGATTCCACCTCACACGAGTCCTTATGGACAGTGGTAGTAGCCTGAACCTGCTTTGTCAGGATACAGTGCGCAAGATGGGCAACGATCCCTCAAGGATCAAACCCACTAAAACCACCTTTAAAGGTGTCATACCAGGTGTAGAGGCGTCTTGTACAAGCTCAATCACACTGTAGGTGGTCTTTGGATCCCTAGATAATTTCAGAAGCGAAGAGTTAATCTTTGACATCGTCCCTTTCCGCGGTAGTTATCATGCACTACTCGGACGAACTGCGTTCGCTCATTTCAACGCGGTGCCACATTATGCGTATCTTAAGATCAAAATGCCCGGTCCACGCGGCGTCATAATAGTTAATGGCCAAACCAAACACTCCCCCCATAATAAAGAGAACACCGCTGCCTTAACAGTAGAAGTGCAGACTGGCATTTTTCAATCGAACCTTTATTCGACAGCCAGGTTCCCGGACACAGTCAAAAGAGTCCGAACTACTACGCGGCAGGAAAGCCCAGCTCATCAAGAGCTCAATTACTCACTCCGGCGGCAAGCGGAGGCAAAGCCAGGTCAGGCCACACAATGCGGCTTAACTGCTTCGTGGCATACAAACATCTTTTGCACTTTCTTTGCAGGTCCACTTTTGTATAGGACATCACTGGTGGCACGGCGACCAGACCCATAAGGGGACGAACATTCCAAGGAGGGAAATAGTTCGAGCGCATAAGGGTCCTTGGACATTCCCCTTGATGACCATCTGATTATCATCCGGATCCTCACACAAGCTTCCCTCCCCTGCTCCCAGCAGGTTCTGAAGTCATATTTCTTTTTATCGCACTACTTGTACTCATATGCTTCGACGTATTATTAAATTACAAATCTGCGGCTTTACATGACGATCACCTGTTGTTCCTTTTTACTGATATTTTTTGTCAAATAATAGCCGTACACTTTGGTACATCTTAATATCTCACGGGCTTCATTGTACCCATAATACGACAAGCAAGTCCGGACACCTTCACGGTCGTTCGGCACCCCGAACTTATAGCATTATATGCATTATCTCCGAATCATGTCTGGGGTCAAATGTTGGGTTTGCCCGGCTACAATGTTTTGCCACCTTACGTTCCACTTTATCGGCTAAGGCGGCACAGGGAGAACTACTGCGATTGTGTCCCGGTTCTTCCGGACGAGCACCTTCATAGAGGAAGTCGAAAACTGACTGTCATGATGCGGCGAGAGCTGGTCAGCTGTTCGAGAGGTTGCAGAATCTTTAAGGATTTCTTCCGCATTATGCAATAACTAATGCAGCGTGCGATGGATCGGCTTTTTTCCGATCAGGTGCCTATAGAGCCCCTAGTACGGTCCTCTGAACACTAGGGGTTGCAACTACCGTCCTTTTGTCAAACTCCTATGGCTAAGTGAGAGTGATAAAGCCTTATAGTCTGATTGCCTGGTTCGTTGCGCTGAACACCTCCTTCAAGGACCCAAAACTGGGGTAAAGAGTGCTCAGGTTTATCCCGAACACCCCCATACTTCCTACATGGGGGCAGAAGCCGACGACTGGCCAACTCTCAGAATTAATATATAAAACAACCGCACAGGAGGTAAAATTCTCAAATAACAGGCATTATATCATTTAAATGACCTTGTTCAACACTACATGGGATAGCATGAATGTATTCATGGGAATATAATATCCTTAGCACATTGCTCCGCTACAAGGTGGGATCCTTTCAGGACACTATCATAATATAACTCGGGCTTGCGGTGCTCCTTCCCCTCCGGCGGTCCTTTGGTCATCAGCTTTTCGGCATCCATCTTCGCCCAGTGCACCTTTGCGCGAGTGAAGGCCATTCGCGCACCTTCCATACAGACCGACCACTTGATGACTTCAAGTCGAGGGCAGGCACTCACAAGCCGCTTCACGAGCCTGAAGTAGCTGCTGGGAATCGGCTCGGCAGGCCATAGCCGGATAATTAAATCCTTCATGGCTAGTTCAGCTGCCTTATGCAGTTCGATCAGCTGCTTCAGTTGATCGGCAAAGGGCACTGGATACTCCGACGCCAAATACTGCGACCAAAAGAGCTTCTCTGTAGTACTCCTTCCTTCGGCTCAATAGAATTGTGCGGCATCAGATACACTACGCGGCAGCTCTGCAAATACCCCTGGAGAAATCCGAATTCAAATTAGTAATGTGATTTTCTCCTTTTAAATATCCGCTTTGAATAGAAAAAGCCTTACCCGCCGCGATCTTCCTAGCCTCATGGATCTCCTGCAGGGCGCCTTGGGCTTCGCCCCGGGCATCTTGCGCGGCTTGACGAGCGTTGGTGAGTTTGGATTCTTTCTCCGGTAGACTATGCTCCAAGATCTCGCACTTCTTCACGGCTTCTTGAAGCTCTTATTGAACTTGAATAACCCTGGCCTCGTGCTTTTCACGAAGAGCCTGCTCTGCGGCTACCCTCTTCTCGGCCTCGGCTACCGCCTTCTTGAGAGCCTCGACTTTGGTCTTCGCCCCTGGAGTAGATCATGAAAAAAAATCATACTAAATTACTCATTCGCGGTGAATGCGAACAAGGTTTTTGCATAACTTGGTTATCTCCAATTGCTTCTTTACTTGGCCAAGTTCTTCTTCGGCCCACTCCAGACTCTGCTTCAATCCGGAGACTTCCGCAGTGTGAGAGGAGGCAGTCGCTGCAGTCGCCTGCTTATCAAAAAAAAAAGAGGGAGAGGTGCTACAAAGTGAGTCTCCTGCGAACATGTATTTGATCCTCTGTTCGGTTCTTTCTTTCAACACCAAACAGTGTATTAGGGGCTACTATCTATACTATAACACTCTTTGAAACCACACAACATACCTCAAAGCCCGTTATAAGGCTGATACAGGCTTCATTCAGCCCGCTCTTAGTGGACTAAATCTTCTCAATCAGCGCACCCATAAGGGCACGGTGTTCTTCAACGATGGAGGCGCTCTTCAGCGCTGCTTATAAGGTATCCGGCACCTCTGGTTGGGCAGAGGTTTCCGGTAGAACAGGCACACCCCCTCTTGTTAAGGGAGGCTGCCTACCTGATCCCAGAGCCGTATCGGTCTCCGGAATCGTGTCCGGCTGGGGGCCGAATTCGAGATAGCCCCCGCCGTCGGTGTCCATGGGAGCCTTTTCTCCCGTGTGTCCGGCCGCCGAAGTTTCACCCCCTCCTTGGCCTGGGTCCCTCTGCGACGATGCCTCAGTGTCGTTCACGTGTTTTGGGGAGGGGGCCTTCGGGGGTGTCCCGCTGTCCATAGCATCCGAGCCTATTGAATCCTCCGATGAGGATTGCTCGGTGCGGGACTTGGCCGGGCTGCAAAAAGGCGTGACTCCATACGTCAATGCTATCTAATAGTAAATATGGATATACAAACATGTCCGAATTTTATATACTCACGAATTGACCAGGGGCTGGACCCTGGGATCCCACTCTGTGCTGTTGTCGGTGGCGGTGTCGCGTTCGTCTGGAAAGGGGGGTTTTCCCTTCTTAAGTGACTCGGCCTCAAAGCGTGTGGAGGCTGTCCTTTTCTTTCTCCCCCTCGTTGGGGGAGATCAACTTCCCTGCTTTTCTTCGTCCTTTTCGGAGGAGGAGCAGGCCTCAGAATCTTCGGACACCCTGTCCGAAGTACCTTTGCGACGAAGACCGCCCCCCTTGGCCTCCTTCTTGGCCTTCTTCTTAGGCGCCTTATAAGGCACCGAAACCAGCATCTTCATTAGGAGTGGGCCGTCTTGTTCTTCTAGTAGCGGGTGAGGGAATCCTGGATTAGGGGATCCTCGGACGGCCGGACTATATGCTTATGCCGGACTGTTTGACTATGAAGATACAAGATAGAAGACTTCATCCCGTGTCCAGGTGGGACTCTCATTTGCGTGGAAGGCAAGCTTGGCAATTTAGATATGTAAATTACCTTCTCTGTAACCCACTCTGTGTAACCCTAGCCCCCTCCGGTATCTATATAAACCGGAGGGTTTACTCCATAGGACAAGAACAATGATAATCATAGGCTAGCTTCTAGGGTTTAGCCTCTACGGTCTCGTGGTAGATCAACTCTTGTAATACTCATATCATCAAGATTAATCAAGCAGGAAGTAGGGTATTACCTCCATGGAGAGGGCCCGAACCTGGGTAAACATCGTGTCCCCCGCCTCCTATTACCATTAGCCTTAGATGCACAGTTCGGGACCCCCTACCCGAGATCCGCAGGTTTTGACACCGACATTGGTGCTTTCATTGAGAGTTCCACTGTGCCGTCACGGTAAGGCTTGATGGCTCCTTCAACCATCCACAACGACGTGATCCAGGGTGAGGTTTTCCTCCCTGGACAGATCTTCGTATTCGGCGGCTTCGCACTGTGGGTCGATTCACTTGGCCATCTGGAGCAGATCGATAGCTATGCCCCTGGCCATCTGGTCAGGTTCGGAAGCCTGAACTACATGCCGACGTCCGCGGGGACTTGATCTTCGATGGATTCAAGTCCATGAAAGGTGCGCCGTATATTCATGATGAACATGACCTAGATCTGCCATCAGACTGTGTCCAGGAGATCGCGCCTGTAGCTGCTCCGACTCCAAATCCGGAACAGATTATGCCATCCGGGGACGGGTGGATAGACCCCGCCACGGAGACCGCATACTCATCAGTGATAGAGCCAAATACAGACTTCGCCTCCAATGAGGCCTGCGTCATCGGATCCTCAGACTCGTCTCTGGCCAGAGGCTCCGAACCGCGCGCATCCATGCCCATCAGATCTGACTGGGCACCGATCATGGAGTTTACCTCCACGGAAAATTTTCAGCACTCGCCCTTGGGCATCGTGCTAACCTCGTTAAAATTATCAGGAGACTCCTGGCCGAACTATGTCCGGCTTGAGTGGGAAGCGGACGACGACGAAATTCGCCACCCACCCACCACCCACTTAGTAGCCGCTGTCGATGACTTAACCGACATGCTTGATTTTGACTCTGAAGACATCGACGATATGGACGACGATGCCGGAGAAGAACAGGAACCACCGCCCACAGGGCGCTGGACAACCACCTCATCATATGATATGTATATTGTGGACACACCCAAACAAAGCAATGTCGATGAGGCAAAGGACGATAATCCCCCTGAGAAGCGTGGCGCCGCTCCAAACCCCACCACAACAAGAATAGTGATACCGACACAAGAGACGATAGCACTCCGGATGATGCCGAAGACGAAAACAATCCTGCCCACCAAGCACTGAGCAAGCCGGACAGGAGGATGGGCAAGCTAGCCCTGAAGAACGGGCAATTATTGGAGACTCGGAGGATGACAATTACATGTGTAACGCCCCGGATTCGATGCGCCAGGTGTCTGCCAGTTATTCGTCGGTGTTGCCATGTCATTTGCTTGCTCTACTTTTGCTATAAAATGTTTCCTGGCAGATTGTTTACATGTTATTCAATTTTGCCAATGTTGTTATAGTTGATCCTTGCATGCTATGAACTTGTTCTTGCCTTGGTTAGTTTCATAAACATGTCTTCTTGCTGATGCTATGCTTATCTTGTCATGCAATGACTTGTGGTGAGTGAATCAAGCTCGTAAAGTAGTGTACTTGCTGTTACTGTTTTGCTAGGCTGAATCTGTTATTTGGTGATGCTATGTAAACCTGTTTCTACAAGTCATTCTATGCATAATCTGGAGATGTTCACTAAGGGTGTTTTGTTATAAATGTCATTCTCTATCTATACATGCCTCTGGTTGCATTTATAGCCTGTTGTAGCTTGTTGTAATCTTGCTCTCAAATTGCTAAATAATGTTGCTGTCAGCCTGTTAACATTAAGTTCAGTTTTGCCATGAGCTTTGCTAGTGATCCATGCACCCTATGAACTTGCTCTTGCCATGTATAGCTTCACAAACATGTCTTCTTACTGTTGGTTACCTTGTCATGCCATGTATTTCTCTGTGGTGAGTGGTTCAAGCTCAACAACATGCCTACTTATTGTTGTTTCTGCCATGTATGAATCTGTCATATAACTTGCTATGTTTACATGGCTGCCACCATATTTTCTATGCCCTTTTGGCTCATGGTCAGTAAGGGACTTTTGTTCTATGCAATTAGTAGATTCATGCCATGCCTTTGTTTGTCATGATAAGTTCTTGTAACATGTTGTTTGATAGCTCTAAACATTGCAACCTGATGTTATTTCTGCAAAGTCTGAAACTGTTATTATTTGCAATCTTGCCATGTGTGTTTGAGCATGTTCTAGTGATTTCTGGAGATAGATCAGTGTTCATGTTTTGTTATGCTTTACCTGTACATCATGTACATGCATTTTTTCTCATGTTGAGATGCTGTAGCGTATTGTTTTGATGCTTGCAATATGCCTAGTTGCTGTTTTGGACAGCTTGTCCTTTAAACTTGTTTCATGTGTGTGTGTTGAACTGTTGCTCCGTTTTGAGTGTGCTCTATATGGAACTTGCTTGATTTTGCATGTAGTTTCATATTATCATGTTGCATCCTTGTTTTGAGGTGTTTTCTTGATGTTTGTATGCATTTTGCATCAATGCCATGTTAAACTTGTTTTGCTCATATCTTCTAGGCCGTAGCTCCGAATTAAATGAACTTTATATGTAACTTGACTAGAATCTCGTGTAGATCATCTTGTTGCATCTTAACTTGCTGTTTAACAACTTCAACTTAATTTTTATTCAGATCTGGACCAAGTTCGAAATTTGCATATGAGGACTTATCGGAATTGTTATATGTTGTTCCCGGCCTCATTTAAACTTGCCTTGATGTGTTGCTCTTGTTTGCATCATCTCTTGCCATGAGTAGCTTCATGTAGACTTGCCTTGCATCATACTTAGTAGTGCATCATGTCATGTATATGTGTGGTGTGTTTACCATGTTGTGTGCTTCTTCTGATAGTTTCCCGTTTCGTTGCGATCGCGAGGATTCGTTCGTCTACGCTTGGTTCGTCTTCGTGGCTTCATCTTCTTCATGGACTTGTTCTTCTTCCTTGCGGGATTTCAGGCAAGATGACCGCTACCCTGCATCTCACTACTATCATTGCTATGCTAGTTGCTTCATTCTATCGCTTTGCTGCACTACCTATCATTTGCTCTTCAAGCCTCCCTAAATTGCCATGTCAGCCTCTAACCTTTTACACCCTTCCTAGCAAACCGTTGCTTGGCTATGTTACCGCTTTTGCTCAGCCCCTCTTATAGCGTTGTTAGTTGCAGGTGAAGTTGACGATTACTCCATGGTGGACAAGATTATGTTGGGATATCACAATATCTCTTATATTATTAGTGCATCTATATACTTGGTAAAGGGTGGAAGGCTCGGCCTTATGCCTGGTGTTTTGTTCCACTCTTGCCGCCCTAGTTTCCGTCATACCGGTGTTATGTTCCCGGATTTTGCGTTCCTTACACGGTTGGGTGATTTATGGGACCCCCTTGACAGTTTGCTTTGAATAAAACTCCTCCAGCAAGGCCCAACATTGGTTTTACCATTTGCCTCACCACCACCTATATTTCCCTTGGGAGTAATTAACCCAAGGGTCATCTTTATTTTAGCCTCCCCCCCAGGCCAGTGCTTCTCTAAGTGCAAGTCCGAACCGGGCAGACTGCGGGGCCACCTCGGGGCAACTCGAGGGCTGGTTTTACTCGTAGGCTGACCTATCCGGTGTTGCCCTGAGAACGAGATATGTGCAGCTCCTATCGGGATTGTCGGCGCATCGGGCGGCTTTGCTGGTCTTGTTTTACCATTGTCGAAATGTCTTGTAAACCGGGATTCCTAGTCTGATCGGGTCTTCCTGGGAGAAGGTATATCCTTCGTTGATCGCGAGAGCTTATCATGGGCTAAGTTGGGACACCCCTGCAGGGTATAATCTTTCGAAAGCCGTGCCCGCGGTTATGGGCAGATGGGAATTTGTTAATGTCCAGTTGTAGATAACTTGACACCAGATACGAATTAAAACGCATCAGCCATGTGTGTAGCCGTGATGGTCTCTTTTCGGCGGAGTTTGGGAAGTGAACACGGTTTTGGGTTATGCTTGACGTATGTAGGAGTTCAGGATCACCTCTTGATCATTGCTAGCTTCACGACCATTCCGTTTGCTCTCTTCTCGCTCTCATTTGCGTATGTTAGCCACCATATATGCTTAGCCGCTGCTGCTGCCTCACCACTTTACCCCTTCCTTTCCCATTAAGCTTTGCTAGTCTTGATACCCATGGTAATGGGATTGCTGAGTCCTCGTGGCTCACAGATTACTACAACAACAGTTGCAGGTACAGGTTATGCGATGATCATGACGCAAGATCAATGTTTGCATGTTTTGGAGTTCTTCTTCTGCTTCTTCTTCGATCAGGGGATAGGTTCCTGGTCGGCAGCCTGGGCTAGCAGGGTGGATGTCGTTGGAGTTTCTATTTGTGTTTCATCCGTAGTCGGATGATGCTCTTATGTATTGTGATGTTGTATTCGTGTGGCATTGTATGCCTCTTGTATGTATCCCCATCTATTATGTAATGTTGATGTAATGATATCCACCTTGCAAAAGTGTTTCAATATGCGGTTCTATCCTTGGTAGGACCTTCGAGTCTCTTTAGGATAGTATCGCTTATTGGGCGTGAAAACATGCCTCCTTCCGAAGACGAGAGAGCTTCGGTGAAGAAGAATTTATCGTGCCTGAGGACCCCGTCCAGAAGGAGCACTTCAAGCGCCAGCTTATAGCCACTGCAAAAAGCCTGAAGAAAAAACAGTAGCAGCTTCAAACTGATCAAGATCTGCTAACTGACAGATGGACTGAGGTCCTGGCAACCGAGGAATACGGACTCGAGCACCCAGCCAAAAGTTACCCGAAGCGCAGGTTGTTATCTCAATTCGAGAAGGAGGCACTAGAGCCTACACTACCAGCGCAGGATGAGGCTGACCGGCCACCTCGTGGCCGAGACAAAGCGGCGTTGTAACACCCACGATGCGCCTATATCTCCCACGTGTCGAAGCACGACTTAGAGGCATAACCGCATTGTGGTTTTGTCGCAAGAAGGGTCATCTTCACACAATCCCATGTAATGAACAAGAATGGGATAAAGAGTTGGCTTACAATCGCCACTTCACACAATGAACATGTAATAAATCATACATCATCCAGAGTACGCACATATAGTCCGACTACGGACGAAGCCAAAAGAAAAGAAGATAACCCAACTGCTAGATCCCCGATCGTCTCAACTGGGCTCCACTACTGATCAACATTGAACGATACATAGCAACGACCAAGGTCTTCGTTGAGCTCCCATCTGAGCTCGGTTGCATCACCTTCACTGGTATCATCGGCACCTGCAACTGTTGTGATAGTATCTGGTGAGTCACGAGGACTCAGCAATCTCAAAACCCGCGAGATCAAGACTATTTAAGCTTATGGATAGGAAGGGGTAAAGTGGTGAGGTTGCAGCAGCGACTAAGCATGATATGGTGGCTAACATACGCAAATAAGAGCGAGAATAGAAACAAACGAAACGGTCGTGAAGCTAGCAATGATCAAGAAGTGATCCTGAACTCCTACTTACGTCAAACATAACCCAAAACCGTGTTCACTTCCCGGACTCCGCCGATAAGAGACCCATCACGGCTACACACGCGGTTGATGCGTTTTAATTCGGATCTGGTGTCAAGTTATCTACAACCGGACATTAACAAATTCCCATCTGCCACATAACCGCGGGCATGGCTTTCGAAAGTTTATACCCTGCAGGGGTGTCCCAACTTAGCCCATCACAAGCTCTCACGGTCAATGAAGGATATACCTTCTCCCGGGAAGATCCAATCAGCCTCGGAATCCCGGTTCGCAAGACATTTCGACAATGGTAAAACAAGACCAGCAAAGCCGCCTGATGTGCCGAAAAATCCCGATAGGAGTCGCACGTATCTCGTTCTCAGGGCACACCGGATAAGCTAAGTGTACAGGTACCGACGTAATCCAATTGCCAAGGAATGGTCCCGCATGGTGCTCTAGTTTGGACCAACACTCGGAGGAGCACTGGCCCGGGGGGTGGGGGGGTAAAATAAAGATGATCCTTGAGTCTGCAGAACCCAAAGGAAAAAGGCTTAGGTGGCAAATGTTAAAACCAATGTTGGGCCTTGCTGGAGGAGTTTTATTCAAAGCGAACTGTAAAGGGGGTCCCATAAATCACCCAACTGTGTAAGGAACGCAAAATCAAGGAACATAACACCGGTATGACGGAAACTAGGGCGGCAAGAGTGGAACAAAACACCAGGCATAAGGCCGAGTCTTCCACCCTTTACCAAATATATAGATGCATTAATTAAATAAGAGATATTGTGATATCCCAACATAATCCTGTCCGTCATGGAGAAATCTTCAACTTCACCTGCAACTAACAACGCTATAAGATGAGCTGAGCAAAACCGGTAACATAGCCAAACAACGGTTTGCTAGGAAGGGTGAAAAGGTTAGAGGCTGACATGGCAATTTGGGAGGTAGGGTAAACAAGTGATAGGTAACGCAGCATAGCGATAGAACGAAGCAACTAGCAAGCAAAGATAGAAGTGATATCGAGGGTAATGGTCATCTTGCCTGAAATCCCGCAAGGAAGAAGAACGAGTCCATGAAGAAGACAAATGGACGTAGTCGAACAAATCCTCACAACTCCGGAACGAAACCGAAGCTAACGAGAGAAGCAAACCGGAAAGAAGCAAACATCATGATAAACAACCATCACATAAGCATGGCATGATGCGCAATCAAGTATGATGCATGTCCGGTTTAATGAGGCATGGCATGGCAAAGTGCAACAAACAATAGTACAAGTTAACTGGAGCTCAATATGCAACATGTTGCATATTGACAAAACACCACATCAATTATTTAGTTCTCTCTTGTTTAGGTACTCAACAATATTAAATGTTATTAAACATGGCAAGAGGTGAAGCATAAGCAAACCACCTATTTAGGCAAGTTTAAATGAGGCCGGAAACAACAAACGATAATTCTGGAAAATCCCCATATGTCATTTAACAATACAATGCAAACACAATTTTAAATATTTTAAATGTTTTTATCATGATGCGGATGACATATGCAAGTTTATGCAATTTTATGAAAACGTTAACATGAGCATGATACGAGGCATTTGTCGCCATGGCGGAAGGGAAAAGGTGCCACAGCGATGAAACGGAAATGGTGCCACGGCAACATTCTGGTCCCAATAACTCATGGAGGTACTGGTGCAAAAGGAAGTGTGACATGAGCGAGTCATGCAAGATGGTGGGGTGATCCCGGATACCGGGTTCCCACGGGACGGTGGCATGGCAAAAGAGGGGCATCACAAGCGACAACTCGATCACGGTGCAAACACGAGCACCACATACAACACATGCATTCGGTCCACGAGTGATCGTCATCTCGGGATTATACCTTTGAAGCGTGCATTTCGGAGCGGTTCGGGTTCGGCACGATGTAGAGGAAGTAGTTGTTCACGTGGCGACGGTAGTGGAAGTAGTCGTTCTCGTGGCGGTAGTGGAAGTAGTGGTACACAGAGGCGGCGGTAGTTGTTCAAGGTCTTGGCGGGTCGTCATGTAGTCGTACATGTTTGTCGGTCGTCGTGGTACTTGAATAATCCACGGAGGCAGTGGAGCGCCCGGGTCTCAGGTCCTGATCTTAAGGAGGTCAGCGGTGACTTCAGGTACACGGGGAGGCTACACCGGGGCCCAAGGCAAGCAGGTGGCCAACGACACAAAGCAGCAGAGATGGCAGCAGTGCCATCGGGGTGCGTAGGAGGTGGAGCTCGAGCAGAGGAGGCTCGAGGCGCGGCGGAGCTCCTGGTGGTTGCAGCGTGCGACGAGGAGATGCGGGAGGCAGCGAGGTCCAAAGGGTCATCGCTGCACTTGCCGTGCCACTTCTGAAGGTGACCCGAGGCGATTTGACGAAGGTGCTAACCACGTAGATGCATCGATGGTGCTCGGAGGCAGCAGCAGGGTAGGAGGGAGACGAGGTCGGTCGGTGGTGCATGCGAAGGTAAAGGTCGGCCCCAGGCAAACCACGGACTCGACGAGGCACTCGCGACAGAGGCAAGCAGGGCGCGAGGACGGCAGGGGCGTGATGACGCTTGGCGGCAGGAGGGAGCAAGGCGTAGAGGCAAGAAGGCGCATCGGCGGAGCGGATCCTGCCGGAAAGAGGTCGGGGACGGCGCGATGATGGGGTCGTCGGAGCGGCGCATGGGCGACAGGGCCGCCAGAGGAGGCTCGCATGGAGGGCGACGCTCGGTAGCGGGGCCAGCAGCAGGCAACCGCGGGAGGACAAGGCCGGCGGAGGTGCGGAGCAGGACGGCGACGTAGGGCGGCGGCCTGCTGGCTCGAGTGGCACGCGGCCATGGCAAGGAGGCAGGGAAGAAGGCTAGGGCGCGGTGCAGAGGCAAGAAGGCGCAGTGGCGGCCATGGCCTCGATGAGGGGGTCGGGCGCGAGGAAGGAGACGAGAGGGAGACTCAGTGCCAGGAAGGAGATGAGAGGGAGATGGGGATCGAGAGGAGGGAGTGGCGGCGCAAGGGAGGGGAGCAGGGTGCGGGCTAGGGGAAGACCGGGCTAGGGTTTAGGTTAAGTGGATGGGCCTACAGAGGTGGGTTGGTGTTGTGGGCTAGGACGCCCAGCTGGGCTGGACTGGTGGGCTGGCTGCAACTCTCTCTCTCTAAACTCTCTTATTTTTCCAAAACAGTAAAGAATAGGAAGAAGGAAAAGAGAGAAAGGAAAAAGGTTAGAGAAATGACTTTGGCATGCGGATAATTTTCCCGGGCTCACAAAAATGAGCTTGAACCAGGAAAAATAGAAGTGGGCAAGACCGAAAGTTTAAATTCAAACTCTTTTGATTTAAATTCAAATGATTTGAATAGGAAGTGAGGTTTGGGAAGGTCCAAAAATGTTCGGATTTTTGGTGGAGCTCCAGAATATGATAAAAGAATACATGGCAAGGTTGGAGACACAACTTGAAGCAGAAAAGAAACGAAATTATTTTGCAAGTGTGTTATGAGCAATTCCAAATAATGGAATATTTTAATATAGCTCCCTAATATTGGGAGGATATGTTATAAAGAGAAGTCACCCTTCCCTCGATTTAAATGGATCGAAGATCCATACAATTTATTTAGATGAGTTTTAAAATTAATGATATGATGGCATGATGACATGATGCAATGCAAAAGAAGCTAAGAAGAATGCAACAAACAAATACATCGCACGGCAAAACTCGGAATAGCTGGAAGTCTTCTGGAGCGTCGGTCTCGGGGCGTTACAACACTCCACCACTACAAGAGGATCTCGTCCCGAGATCTAAGATGGCACCGGAGGGAAAACGGAAGAGGAAGAGAAAAGGTACAACTAAGTTGCTTCTTTGACGAACGAGTGAAACCAAAGAACCTTGAGAGGTTGAAAAGTTGAAAGAAAGAACACAATAGAGTTGAACACAATTGACAGCACTGCGGTAGAAAATAGAAACAAGGAACACCATGTGAACCTTGAAGGATGCAAAGCGAAGAATGACGAGTACAACGGACAAGAAGGAATTGAAACCGCTCTAGTTGAAACGAGATAAACAAGGAACAAGGAAGATCAAAATCGAACAACACTCCGATTGAAAAGAGATGCAAGACTTGATAAGATGAAAAAGAACTTGAAAAGGTGACGCAACACTCCGGTTAAATGGATAAGCAAGAAAATAACATGAACTTGACAAAACGACGTGATGGGTGAAGAGCACAACATCACAATGCCTCCGGAAGAAATAATAGAAGATAGATCATTGGAATAACAGAATGGAGAAGAAAATGCCAACTTCTGCCACAAATAAGCTTGGAAAGCACCCTTCCAAGAAGGTTATAACTGAGTTGTCGGAAACCAACAACGAAACGAATAAGCTTGTAGTGGGCTTATGGAAAACTTCTCAAAATTTGAGGTGACAACCGGCCACTAACTGAAACAATTGCTTGCTTGGGATCAGCAAAGAGATGAAAACTGCTTTCGCTGAGAGGATAGGAGAAAACTTGGATCATTGATAAGCACCACAAATAGCAACATTC
This sequence comes from Triticum aestivum, assembly GCF_018294505.1. Taxonomy (NCBI): domain Eukaryota; kingdom Viridiplantae; phylum Streptophyta; class Magnoliopsida; order Poales; family Poaceae; genus Triticum; species Triticum aestivum. The sequence continues at coordinate 585,062,479 of NC_057807.1, read as the reverse complement.
TTAAGGAAGGCTTTAGGTGAAATATGACACAAGATAACTCCAACGAAGAGATTAATGGATTTAAAATACCTCGTTCTTGACAACAGTTGAATCATGACACACGAAGGGAAATTGTCAAGAGTGACATAACACCACCTCAAAAGATAAGGTAGAAAGAATTGCACTTTAGAATGCAAGATGAAGAATGCTTGAACGCCTCAAAACAAAACATGTGTTGAGCACCATGTTTAATTTTTGAGTATAACTTGGCGGGTCATAACTTCGAGAGAAATTTTGAAGAACAATTGAAGAATGAAAAGAATCCTTGACGAACCACCATGTTGAGCCTCCATGAAGAACTCCGGTAATAAAAGAATGATAGAAAGAAAGAGAAGTTGAAAACACAAGGTGAAGCCTTGCAATGATTTAGAAGGAGCTTCACGATGATATAACCGAGAGAACTTGGAACTCCAGAAAGAAAAGATGAACAACAAGAAGCCAAGAATTTATTCCTCCTGAACAAACTCCGAAGGAAAGGATTAATCACTTGGATGAAACAAGAATAAGAATTATGTCATGCCTATCCTTCACCGATTTAAATTGATGACAAGCAACGGATTTGGCATACTACTTATTCTCGTAGAAAGGATTAAGAGAGATATAGCGCAAACTTGGGAAAAACTTGAACAAACCATCGAAAGAATTGAAAATGGGAGTAGCAAAGGCACAATTCACCGGGAAGAATTGGAAAACGAATGAAGATACTTGAGGGGGTTTAGATACATGAGAACGAAGAGATCGTGAACTGATTAGAGGATATTTGGACGATGCACCGGAAGAATTCAAGAACGAGAGTTAAAAGCTGAGAATGAATAATTCTGAGATGATTGGCTACGGACAATCAATCTGAAAAGACTCTTGAATTGCTCCGGATGGGTGAAAAGAATTCTCACAATCGAAAAAAAAACAATTATGAGAGGATGGTATAAAGCTAGAACCATGAATCTTGCGTATCAGCCCGAACACCAGCCCGCGCCCCATCGCCAACAAATAAAAACACGAAGACCCGGGGCTACACGCATGACCTGCGAGATGAACTGGAAAACAAAGCAGGACAGTCGAGATTGATCTATGTATCAAGGGAGCGAGCCCCAATGTGTGAACGATGACCGCCACACCAGATATACTAAATACAAATCCAGCCTTGCCGAATATAACAGACCGGACTCATTCGAGCTGCGTCGTGATGTAGCCCGGCATAGAGGTGTCGCACACCCCCTATGGTTCACTGACAAAGTTATGGAACATGAATTCCCAGAAGGGTTTAATACCGTTAACATCGAGCCCTAGGATGGGACTACAGACCCCACATTATGGATAGAAGATTTCCTTCTCCACATTCACATGGCCTGCGGCGTTGATCTGCATGCTATCAAGTACCTCCCACTAAAACTAAAAGGACCAGCTCGACATTGGCTGAATAGTTTGACGACAAACTCTATTGGAAGTTGGGAGAACCTAGAAGATGCATTCCTGGATAACTTCCAGGGCACTTATGTGCGGCCACTGGATGCTGACGATTTAAGTCATATAACACAACTGTCATATTTAGGGTTCCAGCAGACCCTTGAGGTTCGAACACTGGGGTGCGCACGGAGGTTTCGCCTTCTAGCTACCTGTCCCTCGTCGAATCGCTAAGATCTAAACTACGAGAGGCACAGCGCAAGAGACACAGGGTTTATACTGGTTCAGGCCACCATTGTGGTGTAATACCCTACTCCAGTTTGTGGCATGGTGGATTGCCTCTTGGGCTAATGATGAACAATACAAGGAAGAACAGCCTCGCGAGGGTCTGTTCTTGTGGTGGCGTTGTCCCTTTGGAGGGGTTGATTCTAGATGCCTATCTTATCTCCAGATTCCTATCAAGATGCCTCAACCCTGTGGGTGGCTAGTCCTATTTATAGGCAAATGCCCTGGCCCTCTTCCCAAATATTGAGCGGGAAGGGCGCCAACAATTGGCCATTTTGAAGGGGAACATCTAGTACACTTATCCTGACTAAAGTTGGTCCTCGCCTGTCAAAGGCTCTTGTGGTGACGCCGACTTGGGCTCCACGGTGACCTCCGTCCTGCCGTTGGACTGGTCTTGGTCTTGTTGCACCGAAACGGATGCCTTTGCTTGATGCTCTCGCCTGCGCTTGCTCTCCTTGCACCAAAGAGGAAAGAAGGACACTGCATGGGCTGGCGCCCTTGGTCGTCATGGCTTGCGTCATGGGCACCTCGCGAGGTACCCCGCCTTGAACTCTCCGCCTCCTCGTGAGCCAACCTGACGAGGCCGTGCCTGAGGAAGCTCCTTGTCATCCGCCCCGTGAGGCTTGGCCCCTCGCGAGGGTCTTGAGCTTGTGTTGATGAAGATGGGCCGTGCTGGCCCCCTTTGAGCCACGCCGCAGGCCTCAGGCAGGCAAGTCTGGGGACCCCCGTTCCCAGAACGCCGACAATAGCCCCCGGGCCCAAGGTGCGCCCGGACTTGGCCGACCAGAGAGGCGAAAGGGCAAGTGCGAAGCGTCACGGGCCCTAACAGCCCGCGGCCTTGGGCGCCGCGTGGCGGTTGATTGGACGCGGGCGTCTCCGCAACCGCGCGAGTTGATAAGGAGCGGCATCTACCCTCTGCCTCCTTTGCTCTCTCCAGTTGCTGCTCACATCCCCTTTCTTGCGCCTCTCCTTCCTGCCTTCGAAATCTCTAGATCTACTCCACCCGCGTGCCCTATCCAGACATGGCGCCTCGCCAGGCCCCGGCCGGAGCTTGGTATTCGTCCGCCTTGGACTTTCCGAATGTGTGGGAGGCTAGCCTTGCCCGGGTGCGCCAGATGGCGGCGGCGCAGGGCATCGACGGGGCAAAGGTGTTCAGGGCCGGCTCTGCCCTCCCTGAGGGCCAAGGGAGCACCTTCTATCCGCTCTTCGTGAGCGCCATTATGGCCGGTCTGGTGCCTCCCTTCTCTGAGTTCTTTTCTGTCCTCTGCCATTATAACCTTCAAGCTCTGCATGTCCACCCTAACTCTGTCCTCCTTCTGGCAATCTTCGCCTACTATTGCGAGGCTCACGTGGGGGTGAAGCCCTCAGTGGCCTTGCTGCGCCACTACTTCTCCCTCCGGCCCTCTCGTGGTTCCGTCTCTGTGTGTGCAAGCTTCGTCGCGTACGGCAGCTCCCTCGCCATTTCGAATCCCAGGAAAAGGATTGAGGGCTTCAGGAGCAAGTGGGTCTTGGTTGATGCTGGGCACGTCCATCCCCGGCTGGTCTTGCCCACGGGGCACCCCTCAAGCTCCAACGACTGGTCTCGAGTGGAACTTGTGTATCCCCGCGCATGGCTGGTGTTGGAGAAGATGGATGCGGATCTGAGGCCGGCCAGCATGGCAGCGGCGAAGCTGACTGGTGCCTCGCTGCTGAGGGAGTTCCTGGAGCATCAGCTGGCTCCGCTTCGTCAGTACTCGCTTCCGATACGGAGGCCCCACCCAAGCCCCGCGGTCCTGGCCGATGAGGATCTGGCCGCGGTCCTCCAGTCTTTGGTCGGGGGCGACGTGGCAAGGCTGGAGGGCGCTCCGACGCCCCTGTTCCTTTGTGAGTACTGGGAGCAGGTTGTGGGGTCCATGCCCGTCTTCAACGGGGACGGGCCTGCGCCCGCGGGGGCTTCCGAGGACCTGGTGGACGTATCCTCCGGCGACTCCAGTGAAGAGAGGGAGGAAGGGGAGCAGGAAAAGGGGGCTGACTCTGAGGCAGAGTCAAGGGCTCCACCTCTTCGGTGCAAGTCCCGCGCTCTTCAACTCTCTCTGAGTTACGACGACGAGGGTGATGACGAGCAGGGCAGCGGGAGCCTGCCCTTGGTCCCGAAGAAGGACCGGACTGGGCTGATCCTCCGCGGGTCCGCCCCAGTCCCGAGGCGATCCACAGGCACTCCACCTGCACCCGCGCTCCTCGAGGCTGATCCTTGCAACCGACTCTCGGGCTTCAACTACGGCCGGAGGTTGCTCGAGCCCGCAAGTGACGATCTGTAAGTGCTTGATCCCTGTCTTGTTTCTTGTTTCGTCGCTGAGGCTTGACATTCGTATCTCCTGGCTAGGCCGGCGCCCACGGCAAAGAAGCCGAAGGGGGCTCCTGAGTCTCCGTCCGCGGCAGCACCCCTGCTCATGAAAGAAGATGGACGTGACGCACGGGCCTCTCCTGCCTGGGCGTCCTTGCGAGGTCCTGCCGAGCCGGCTGGGGCGAGCTCGGCTCCCATGGCCCAGGCGACTCCCGAGGCGCCCACGCTTGACGCTGCCACCACAGCCGCTGGGGCGTAGCAGGCTCCGCCTCAGGACACCGTGGTCACGCTCCCGCCTTCTCCTCCTACTCCGCCGACTGCTGCTTCGCCGTCTCCTCCTACTGTCCTGGATCGTGCTGCTGCTGAACTGGACCGTCTGCGGCGGGATCTTCTGAGCGCCGACCCTCGTTTGGTGGCCGGGCGCTTGGAGCTAGCCTCTGGCTGGATTCGCTCCGATGCTTCGATTCGGGCGGCGCTGGTCCAGGCCTCGACGGCCTGCGACGAGGAGAAGCGGGCCGTCCTTGGGGCGAAAGATGCCCGCGACGCCGCCTTGGGGGAGGCAGCTAATGCCCGAGGTCGTTGCGAGGTGCTGGAGAGCGAGCTGAAGGGCCTGCAGGACCGGCTCACCGAGGAGACTCGCCTTCGCCAAGAGCAGGAGGATGGCATGAAGGCTCGTGAGGCGGCCGTCAAGGACTGGGACGCCAAGCTCAAGAAGCGCCGTGACCGCCTAGGCTCGTTGGAGAAAGAGCTGGAGGCGAGGAAGGTTGAGTTGGATGGCAAGGCATGGGTTCTTGCCGAGGATCGTGTGGCCTTTGCGGAGATGGAGGAGAAGGCCCACACTTCACGGAAGACGCTTTATGAGAGCGGCCTGGAGAGCCTGCTGGCCGGCGAGGAGGATGGCCCCGCCAAGCTGGTTCCTTTCCTGGTTCGTGCTCTTGAAGATGTCGCGCTTGGCCTTGGCCCTACGGCTGAGGCCGAGGCACGCTCTTGTCTTTTGCGGAGCTGACGCGGGTCTTCACTCACATCTATCTTCGCGACCCCAACGTCGACCTCGACAGCCTGCTGGAGCCAGCGAGCGGCGAGCATGCCGCTGCCGCTGCTGAGGCCGTGAAGGGTCGTGCGGAGGCTCTGCTGGGGAAGTTCCGGGCCTTCAGCACCAGGCCGAAGCAGAGCGTTGCCAGCCCGACAGCTCCACAAGGCGAACCCGCTCCGCGCAACTCCACGGTCGGCAAGTGACTCCGTTGTGGCTCCCGTCCTGCTTTTAGGTTCTGCACATGTATCAGGCCTCGGGGAGGCGTTAAAACTTGCATTTGGTGCTGTGATAACAGTATGGACTCTAATATTTGCTTTTGAATTCCTTGAAATTTGCGCTATTTCCTTCCTACTTGCTTGTGTCCTACGCCGGCAGAGCCCGGCCCCCCGCATACCTCAGCCGCCGTTAGCCCCGACCGGAAACCAGGACTGGACCAAGGAGTGAGGGGCTATGTGACAAGTTAGGCTCCTGAGTCGCGATGCTTAGGAGTCCCCCTTGGCGCTCGAACAGGAAGTAGGGAGGTGAGATGTGGGGGTGGATCTACCGTTCTACGTTTGCAGAGCACGGCCCCGCGCATACCTCAACCGCCGTTAGCCCCGACCGGAAACCAGGACGGGACCAAGGAGTGAGGGGCTACATGACCAGTTAGGCCCCTGAGTCGCGATGCTCAGGAGTCCCGCTTGACGCTCAAACGGCCTTCATACCTTGGCTCCTCTCAGGGAGGGACGTGCGACGAACCATGCCCGGGAGGCCCGGCTGGGTGGCGTGCGTCTGTGCGTGACCCAGGCGTAGCCCCCGTGCCCAGCCCCCTCGCACGGCACTCTCGAGGGGAGGCGTTTCGATGAGGATAGACACTGAGCTCTGGGCTCCCTGAGGTTAATGTGGCCCAGGGGCCACCCTCAGTTGTTTATCACCAGCGCGGAGCATAGCGCTTCCGTATGTGTACGGGCATAGCCGCTCCTCGGCAGTGTCGTCAGCCAGCGTGGAGCATGGTGCTTCCACTGGTGCGTGGGAGGGGGCTCCTCCCTCCGGGAGGAGCCCCCGGGGCGTGTACAGCCCCGCCCTGACATGTGGCTGGCACGGTAGGGCTTGATGAGGTGTATCTGGGCACCCGTGAGCCAGCGCAGGACTCACGGGGCCCTACCTCAAGGCGGGGTGCGCCTGGCTCTGGGCCTTATCTTGGAGTGCGTTCCTGCAAATTTGGCTAGATGCCGATGTTCTACGTCCTCGGGTCCCGCCTCTCGGGCTGGTCTCAGCCGTCGCTGGTATGCCGGGGTGCTATGCCGTGGGCAGACCAGAGGGTGAGGGCCGGAGAGCCGGTAGGAGCCCCGAGTCGCGATGCTCAGGTACCCCCCATTTAACGCGCAAGCTGGGTTAGATGTCGAAACTCTACGTCCTCGGGTCCCGGCTCTCGGGCTGGTCTCAGCCGTTGCGGGCATGCCGGGGTGCAATGCCGTGGGCAGACCAGAGGGTGAGGGTCGGAGAGCCGGTAGGAGCCCTGAATCGCGATGCTCAGGCACCCCCCCTTTAACGCGCAAGCTTCCGACATCCAAGAAGAAAAAGGTACCATGAACAGGCACCAAACAACAAGCATGATGGGTCGAAAACATGGCCCTAAGATAAATGCAAGAGGGGTACATGCCACTGGGTCTGACCCGAGCGGCTTGGGGATAATGCAGCCCGAGGGGCGCCCCCAGCAGAGTAAGCTAAGAACATGAAATAAAAGAGATACACACCACAGGGATGGACCCACGCGGCCTGGGAATAATGCAGCCCTGAGGGCGCTCCCAGCTGGAAATGAAACTAGAAAGATATCACCTGATGACGCAGAAGATGAAGGGGTGTTGATGCAGCAGACTCGGTGGGCTGCGGGAGCAAATCCTCATGAGCCCCCAGGCCCTGGGGTCTCGGGAGGCTCTGGAGGCGCTGGTGGCTCCTTGCGGACCGTCTCCATCTCCACCAGGGCTGCGGAACGCCTAACCTCTTGAGCCTCCATGATGGCCCTCATGATGCGCTGGTACGCAGCAGCTGCATTCGGCGAGCCGTAAGGCACGCGAACGTAGCTGTGAGGTGGACCCTCGCAGCGTCCCACTAGCGAAGGCCAGAGGCGCTCCTGAGACGCGGCTTGGTTGAGCCCTGGTATGTCAATGCAGATGCGCAGCCCACCATCCTCGCCTGGATGGGGGGCCACAGCGGGTAAGCGACGGCTGCCTCTCATGACCCTTGACTCCTGTAGCTCCTGAATGGCCTTGCTGACGAACCCCTGAGGGTTTGGCCCTCCTTGCCTTGCTCCTTCTTGATGGAAACATGCTTCAAAACACGCCTCCATGTGGTGCCCAAGCGCCTCCCTCGTGACCTTGGCGAGGTCGACAGCCCTCCAGGGGAGAGCCCCCGAGCCTTGCCTGAGGAGGGCGTCGGGCGTGCTTCCCTATGCGATGGAAGGGGGTTCCCCCTAAGCAGGCGCGGGTCCTGAGGGACCTGCCTCCTGAGGGGCCAGGCCGGCCGATGTCTTCTTCTTCTTGGGGGCGGCCTCGGGAAGCCTCCTGCTTCCGCGATCCGGGTCTTCCAGTGATGCATCCTAAAAGGCCCTCTCTAGGGAGCAAACTGCGTCTCTCTCTTCGCAGGGCACCGTGATGACTCCGCCACTTCCTGGCATCTTGAGGACGTTGTAGCCGTGATGGGTTACGGCCATGAACTTGGCCAATGTTGGGTACCTGAGGATGGTGTTGTACGGCAGGCGAATGTGGGCGACGTCGAAGTCGATGAGCTCGGTGCGGTAGTTGTCGCATGCCCCGAAGGTGACAGGGAGGCGGACCTGCCCAATCGGGACCGTGGAGCCGTCGGTGACTCCGGAGAAAGGCTTGGTTGGCTGAAGCTGGCTGTAGGGTACTTGGAGATTGTTGAATGTTTCCACGGCAGGACGTTGAGCCCTGCTCCGCCATCGATGAGGGTCCTCGTGACTAGCACGTTGCTGATGATTGGGGAACAAAGCATCGAGAGGACTCCGGCTGTGGCCGCGCACTTGAGCTGATCCGCTGAGCTAAACGTGATGGCACATGCCGACCACCTGAGAGGGCGCGCGGGCTCGAGCTTGGGGAGGACTGCATTCACTTCTCGGGCGAACTGCTTGAAGACGCGCTGAGAGGCTGGGGCTTGAGCTCCGCCTAGGATGCAGGCGATCGCACATGGTTCCTGGAAGCCCCCAGCCCCCTCGTCCTGATGATGGTCCTCATTTCTCCTTGCCGGTGGCGGTAGCGGAGGGAGGCCTGCGTTACCTTGCGGGCGGTCCTCGCGAGGCTGATCTCTCCAGCCTCCCTCGCAAGGCGGGTCCTGCCAGCGATCCTCGCGAGGTTGGTCGCGCCACCCTTGACGTGGGCTGCGGTCGTCCCAGCGCCCTGCGTTCCTTCCTCCTCCTCGTCCGTAGCCCCGGTCGCTGCGGTCGGGACGCCGGCCAGTTCGTCCTTCGTGCACGGCCCGGAGCTCTTGGCATTCATTGGTGATATGGGTGTGGAGGTCGTGGTACACGCAGTACCGACTGCCCTAGGAGGATTCGGGCTGATCTCTGCCCCGCTTGGTGTCTGGTTCTGCCGCGAGCACGGCAGCCCCTTTGCGCTTCATGTCCTTGGCCTTGGGCTTCTTCTCTTCAGGGTCTGCGGCAGGTAACTCGAGGAGGGAGAGGCGGCCTTCCTCAGCCCTAGCGCACTTGGTCGCCAGGTTGAACAGCTCCAAGGAAGTGCACAGATCTTCATGCATTGCGAGCTCCTCCTTCATTTTGACGTCACGCACGCCGTCAGAGAAGGCTGAGATGATGGCCTCCTCGGTCACCTTGGGAATCTTGAGGCGCGCGTTCTTGAAGTGTTGGATGTACTTCTGCAGGGTTTCCCCTGGTTGCTGCTTGATGCGGCGCATGTCGCTCACGGCGGGTGGCCGGTCACGGGTACCTTGGAAGTGGGCGATGAAGCGGGTGCGCATCTCGCCCCAAGAGGAGATCGTGCCTGGGGCCAGGTTCAGAAGCCAGGTGCGGGCCCCGTCCTTGAGAGCCATGGGAAACCAGTTCGCCATGACCTTCTCGTCTCTGTTGGCAGCCTCGATGCGCAGCTCGTAGAGCTGGAGGAACTCTGCAGGGTCAGCCATGCTGTCGTAGCGAGGAGGCAGGTCTGGCTTGAACTTGTTGGGCCACGCGACGGTGCGTAGCTCGGTGGTGAAGGCGCGGCAGCCCGCTGTGGCCACAGGAGGCCTTGGAGGACGAAGGGCTCGGTCCTGCAGGTCCCCGTGCGCCGCAGCTGGGTGCAGCGCGGGGTCTTGACGTGCTGGAGCAAGAGCGTGGTCAGGATGAGCCGGAGCGGGGAGCGCTCGGACAGCTTCTCAAGGGCGAGGGACCTCTTGGCAGCTCTGCTCCTGCCGCGCTGGTTCCTGATGGGGCGTGTTCCGCCCAGTGGCCGCGCACATCGGGGCCAGGGCGCCTTCTTGAGGGGGAGGCGGCTGAGGCGCCCCAGAAGCTTCATTGCCAGCGCATGGCGGGGCGCGGTGCAGCGAGAAAGATGGCGTGGGGGAGCCCCCGGCGGCACAGACGAGTTCGGCGACTCGGTCGAGCCATTCTTCGTAGACGTCGTCAATGGGGCGGTAGCGCAGGAGCTCGTTTGCCGCGATGAGCGCAGCTCGAGCCTCCATGGCCACGCGGGGCGCGCGGGACGAAGAACCAGCGGGGGTGAGCGAGGGCATAGCGGTGCGGCCGTCTCGCCTTATGGACGGGTGCTGGGATGATGCTTGCTGCTCGTTCCCTGCTGGGCCGGTGGCGGCGTTGACGGCAGGTGACGGGGAATGACGGGGGCGCCCGCCGACGGGAGCCATCTGGGCGATGCGGGAAGCGAGGGCGGCTCGGCGCTCGGCGCGAACCCGGCGTGCGTCAGACATGGATGCGACGGTCGGAAAAGAACAGGGCGATGGAAGACGAATTCCGGAGCACCCCTACCTGGCGCGCCAAATGTCGGATTTAGGGTTCCGGCAGACCCTTCAGGTTCGAATACTAGGGTGCGCGTGGAGGTTTCGCCTTCTACCTACCTGTCCCTTGCCGAATCGCTAAGATCTAAACTACGAGAGGCACAACGCAAGAGACACAGGGTTTATACTGGTTCAGGCCACCATTGTGGTGTAATACCATACTCCAGTGTGTGGCGTGGGGATTGCCTCTTGGGCTGATGATGAACAATACAAGGAAGAACAGCCTCGCGATGGTCTGTTCTTGTGGTGGCGTTGTCCCTTTGGAGGGGTTGATTCTAGATGCCTATCTTATCTCCAGATTCCTATCCAGATGCCTCTACCCTGTGGGTGGCTAGTCCTATTTATACGCAAAGGCCCTGGGCCTCTTCCCAAATATTGAGCGAGAAGGGCGCCAACAATTGACCATTTTGAAGGGGAACATCTAGTACACTTATCCTGACTAAAGTTGGTCCTCGCCTGTCAAAGGCTCTGGTGGTGACGCCGACTTGGGCTCCACGGTGACCTCCATCCTGCCATTGGACTAGTCTTGGTCTTGTTGCACCCAAACGGATGCCTTTGCTTGATGCTCTCGCCTGCGCTTGCTCCCCTTGCACCAAAGAGGAAAGAAGGACACTGCGCGGGCTGGCGCCCGGCTGGCGCCCTTGGTCGTCATGGCTTGCGTCATGGGCAACTCACGAGGTACCCCGCCTTGAACTCTTTGCCTCCTCGTGAGCCAGCCTGACGAGGCCGTGCCTGAGGAAGATCCTTGTCGTCCGCCCCGCGAGGCTTGGCCCCTCGCGAGGGTCTTGAGCTTGTGTTGATGAAGATGGGCCGTGCTGGGCCCCCTTTGAGCCACGCCACAGGCCGCAGACAGGCAAGTATGGGGACCCCCGTTCCCAGAACGCCGACAATAACAGCCCAGAGAGTCAACAAGGAAATTTTGGACTCGGTTCCTAACTAAAAAGAACCAAATTGTCGACTGTCTGGATGCCGAAGCCCTAGCGGCCTTTAAGCATAACATCCGCGACGAATGGCTTGCCCGACACCTCAACGAAGAGAAGCCGAAATCTATGGTAGCCCTCACGATACTAATGACCCGATTTTGCACGGGCGAAGATAGTTGCTTGGCTCATAACAACATCACCTGAAGCAAATAGGGCGCTTCTGAAACAAGAAGCAACATCAAGCCCCAATGCAGCAAAAACAAGCGTTGGAATAATGGGGACAACGCCGAAGATACGGCCGTCAATGCCGGATTCAGTGGCTCCAAGCCCGGTCGACGGAAGAAGCCATTTAAAAGAAATAGTCAGGGCACGTCCAGTCTGGACCGTATACACGATCGTCCGTGCCAAATTCATGGCACCCAGGAACACCAACCAATCATACCAACAGAGAATGCTGGGTCTTCAAACAGGCCAGCATGTCAAGTGCCGAAAACAAGGAGAAGCTGTCGCAAAGCGAGGACAACGACGAGGAGCCCAGGCCGTCGTACACTGGAGGACAAAAGAAATTTCCCCAGCAAATCAAAACGGTGAACATGATAAACGCCACCCATACTTCCAAGCGGGAATGGATGTGCACTCTGAGGGATGACAACGCAACGGAGCCAGTCGCCCCAAAATATAACCTATGGTCATATGGCCCGATCATCTTTGACCATACGGACCGCCCGGCCAATACCAGTCAGTGCAATTTGGCCGCACTAGTCCTTGACCCAATAATCGACGGATACCACCTCACACAAGTCCTTATGGATGGTGGCAGCAGTCTGAACCTGTTGTATTAGGACACAATGCGTAAGACGAGTATCGGCCCTTCAATGATAAACCCACTAAACCACCTTTACAGGTGTTATACCAGGTGTGGAGGCCTGTTGTACAGGCTCCATCACTCTGGAGGTAGCCTTTGGACCACTGGATAATTACCGTTCCGAAGAGTTAATCTTCGACATCGTCCCTTTTCGCAGCAACTATCATGCAATGCTCGGACGAACCGTGTTTGCTCGATTCAACGTGGTGCCATATTATGCCTACCTTAAACTCAAGATGCCCGGTCCGTGCGGCGTCATAACTGTTAATGGCAAGGCCGAACGCTCCCTCCGTGCCGAAGGGTACACCGCGCTTTAACGGTAGATGCAAAGAGTGGCATCTTTCAATCAAATCTTGAGTCGACGGCCAAGCTTCCGGATACCATCAAAGGAGTCTGAACTACTTCACGGCAGGGTAGCCCGGCTCGTCAGGAGCTCAAGTAAACACTCCGGCAGTAGACGGAGGGAAAGCTAGGATAAGTCATACAACGTGGCTTAACCGCTACATGGCACACCAACGTTTTTTGCATTTTCTTTCCAGGTCCACTTTTGTGCAGGCCAGGACTGGCAGCATGACGACCAGACCCGTCAGGAGAAGGATATACCAAGGAGGGCACCAACTTGAGCGCGTAAGGCAATCCTTATATATACCCCTCGATGACCATCCCATTACAACCCGGATCCGCACACAGCCTTCCTCACAGGGTCTCAACAGGTTTCGAAGTCATATCTCTTTTTATCGCATTTCTTGTATTCGTACGCGTCAACGTATTGTTTAATTACAACATGTGGCTTTATATGACGCTTATTTGCTGTTGTTTCTTATTGACACTCTTTGTCAAATGGCATCCGTACAATTCGATATGCCCTAATATGCCAGGGGTCTCATTGCAACCATAATACGACAATAAAGTCTGAACACCTTCATGGTTGTTCGGGACCCCGAACTTATAGCATTATATGCATCAGTTCCGAATCATGTCTTGGATCAATAGTTGGGTTGCGCGGCTCTTATGCTTGCTACCCTATGTTCCGCTACATTGGCTAGGGTAGTAAAGGGAGAACTACTGAGATTGTGTCCCGGTTCTTCCGGACGAGTGCCTCAGTAGAGAAAGCCAAAAACTGACTGTCATGATACGGCGAGAGCTGGTCAGCTATTCGACAGGTTGCAAAATCTTTAAGGATTTCTTCCGCACTATGCAATAACCAATGCAGCGTGTGATGGATCGGCTTTTCTTCCGATCAGGTGCTTATAGAGCCCCTAGTGCGGTCTTCCGAACACTAGGGGCTGCGCCCACCTTCCTTTTGACAAACTCCTATGGCTAAGTGAGAGCGATAAAGCCTTATAGTCTGGCCGATTGCCCGGTTCGTTGCACTGAACACCTCCTTTAAGGACCCACAACTAGGATAAAAGAGTGCTTAGATTTATCCCGAACACCCCCGTACTTCCTACGTGGGGCCAGAAGCCGACGGCTGGCTGACTCTCAGGATTAATATATAAAACGGCCGCACATGATGAAAAACTTTCAAATAGCAGGCACCAAATAATACAAATGACATTATTCAACATTACATAGGACAACATGAATGAATTTATGGGAATATAATGTCCTTGGTGCATTGCTCCGCCACAAGCCGGGATCCTTTCAGGACGCTATCATAATATAATTCGGGCATGCAGTGCTCCTTCCCCTCTGGCGGTCCTTCGGTCATTAGCTTTTCAGCATCCATCTTCGCCGGTGCACCTTCGCGCGGGCGAAGGCCATTCGCGCACCCTCCATACAGATCGACCGCTTGATGACTTCAAGTCGAGGGCAGGCACTCACAAGCCGCTTCACGAGCCCGAAGTAGCTGCTGGGAATCGGCTCGGCGGGCCACAGCCAGATAATTAAATCCTTCAAGGCTAGTTCGGCCGCCTTATGCAGTTCGATCAACTGCTTCAGTTGATCTGCAAAGGGCACTGGATATTCAGGCGCCATATATTGCGACCAGAAGAGCTTCTCCGCAGTACTCCTTTCTCCATCTCGGTAGAATTGGGCGGCATCAGATATGCTGTGTGGCAGCTCCGCAAATACCCCTGGAGTAATCCGAATTCACATTAATAAACGTGATTTTCTCCTTTCAAATATCTGCTTTGCATAGAAAAAGTCTTACCCGCCGCGATCTTCCTTGCCTCCTGGATTTGCTGCAGGGCGCCTTGGGCTTCCCCGCGGGCATCACATGCGGCTTGACGAGCCTTGGTGAGTTCGAATTCTTTCTCCGTTAAACTCTGCTCCAAGGTCTCGCATTTCTTCACAGCCTCTTGGAGCTCTTGCTCAACTTCAGTAACCCTGGCCTCATGCTTTTCGCAAAGAGTCTTCTCTGCGGCTACCTTCTTCTCGGCTTTGGCAACAACCTTCTTAAGATCCTCACACTACAAAAAAAAGACACATCTGTGACATTTTGGGCCGAACGAATTTTTTCTGTCATAATATGACACTTCTATGACGATAATTGTGACCAAACCCGGTATCATCATAGATGTGGTGGGCTCCTACTTCTATGACAAAAAACCATGACAGAAAATGGGCTTTTCGTCCTCGGCGCACCGGAGACGCAGCTGCATGACATTCTTTGGGCCGTCCATGATGGAAAAAACCGTGGTAGAAGCGAGGGCGAGGAAAATTTCGGGGAGTTACCGGTTACGGTGGGAGGTCGCGGGCCGAGCGATGTGCATTTCTCTCATACACGCATGCGCGTGTGTGCGAGGCGTTGGCTCTAACTAAACCTGAGCGAGGCGTTGGGCTCTAACTGAACCCGAGCGATTGCACTGCAGGCTACGTGTTACTGAACCCGGGCGATCGATCGATGGTTGTTAACTGAACCCGATCGAGTGATTCCTTCGCTACTGCTGCTAACTAAAGCCGATCGATTGGATGAACAGTGAGTGTTGCGGGGGGGTTTGGATGAACAATGAGCGGTGGCATTGCCTTTGGATGAACATGACCCCATGGTCTGGAGGGCTGGATGAACAGTAGATGGTGGAGGGGTGCCCGTGGAGGTGTGGATGAACAGGACCCCGTGGTGTGGAGGGCTGGATGAACAGTAGGCGGTGGAGGGGTGCCCGTGGAGGGGTGGATGAACAGGACCCTGTGGTGTGGAGGGTTGGATGAACAGTAGACTATGGAGGGGTGCCCGTGGAGGGGTGGTTGAACAGTAGCCGGTGGAGTAGCGCGCAGTGGAGGCTGGATGAACAGGAGCCCGTGGAGGCTGGAGGAGGTCTCCAGTAGCCCGTGGAGGCTGGAGGATGTCGACGGTGGAGATGAATAGTATCCCGTGGAGTCCCGTTTTGCGGTAAGCCACACCCCTCCCGATGAATAGGACCCCCGTTTCGACCGTAGCGCTCCAACACAAGTCCGTTTCGTCCGTTTTGCGGTACGCCACACCCCAGCCGATCAACAGGACCCCCGTTTCGACCTTAGGAGGTCGCTTTCGTCCGTTTTGCAGTACGCCACACCCCTCCCAATCAACAGGACCCCCGTTTCGACCGTAGGAGGTCTGTTTCGTGTGTTTTGCGGTACGCCACACCCCTCCCAATCAACAGGACCCCCGTTTCGACCGTAGGAGGTCCATTTCCTCCGTTTTGCCATACGCCACACCCCTCCTGGTCAACATGACCCCCATTTCGACCGTAGGAGGTCCGTTTCCTCCGTTTTGCGGTATGCCAGACCCCTCCTGATGAACAGGATCCTGTTTCGAACGTGGCCGGTCGAACACAAGGCCATTTCCTCCGTTCTGCAGTATGCCATGCCTCATTTCCATTGCCTGTTCCGTCCAAGCCCTCCCAATGAACACGACCACACATTCCGTTCTGACCCAGCCGGTTGGCTCCCACGCGTTCTGTTGCCTCCCGATGAACACGACGCATTTCGTTGCCTCCCCATGAACGCGACACATTCCGTTGCCTCCCCATGAACACGACGACGATGTTGTTTCTCTATTCCGACCCAGCCATGTTCACGAGCCCTGGCCGTACGTATGCGCGAGTAGGCGTTCGAGACCTCGCCCGTATGTACGTACGTGGCCATATTTTCTTTCTTGCACCCTGGCCGTTGTACGTACGTGTACATGCTACATGCGCGCCTCTACTATGACACATGCGCGCCTCTACATCGACCAATATGTACGTACACGTTCGCGACCAGAATGACAACACTACGTACGCTTTGACCAGGTGGTACCCGACTGTCAGGCACTTCCTTGCCTGCGAAGATGTAGCTGGTGGGTCCCAGCAGTCAGGGGGCGAATCATTTGTTTGCCCGGACGCACTTACTTGCATGCGAAGATGTAGCTGGTGGGTCCCAGCAGTCAGGGGGTAATGTTTTTTTGGCGAAATACGATGGCCCGTCCGGTGGGTCCCCGCTGTTAGGTGGAGGAATAATTATTTTGCACGTGATAAGGAGGCACTTCTGCGGCCGTGGACCCAGCTGTCAGCCTCTCCATGTACAGTCCGTGTCCGATGGAAGCCGTTCCTTGACCATGTTGACCACGCCGCACCGAGAGCACCAGGGCGGTGGACGGCGGCGAGGCCTAGGAAGGGGACGACGCGGAGCCAGGGAAGACGCGGCAGTGGATGCCCACGCGTAGAGGAGTACGAGGGTTCACTGGTTCACTGCGGTGTGAGGCTGCCGTCGCCGCAGAATAACAAGGGGTGTGGGTGAGTAGAGGGATGGCCTGGCCAACGGTGGGAGTAGTAGGGGGCGGTGAGGCCTCCGCGGCATCACAACCGGCCACGGGAGGCGGGAGCATGCGGCACGACCAGCGCTGCTTTCGGCGGCTGGAGCACGAAGACCAGAGGTTGAAGAAGCACTACGGCCGTTGGATGGACATCGTACCGTCACTGGAGCTAGAATCGTTCATATTGACTAAGTTGACAAAGCCCTCCGTCCCCGTAAACTTAGTAGGCCCACAAGTCAGCCTCCCACCAAGGTGAGTCCCAGCTAGCAGGGGGAGTATTCATTTTTTTTTGCGTAATAAGGAGGCATTTCCGGTGGGTCCGAGCTGATAGCGGGGGGAACGTTTTTTTCAGGAAATACAGAGACCCTTCCGGTGGGTCCCAGCTATCGGGTGGAGGAATCATTATTTTGCGCGTAATAAGGAGGCATTTTCCTGTGTGGGCCCCTACTGTCAGCCTCTTCCGATGGCTGTTGTTTGTTGACCATGTTGACCTCGCCGCGCCGAGAGCACAAACGCGGTGGACGAGGGCGAGGCCTAGGAAGAGGATCACCCGGAGCCGGCGTAGCCACCGCAGCGGATGCCCACGCTGAGGGGAGAACAAGCGCTTACTAGTCGGCTGCTGGGTGAGGCTGACGTCGTCGGAAAATAACAGGATGTGTGGGTGGTTAGAGGGATGGCCTGGCGGCAGCACAGCCAGCCACGGGAGGAGGGACCAGGCAGTCCCGCCGGCGCTGGTTTGGGCGGCTGGAGCAGGAAGATCAGAGATTGAAGAAGCACGGCGGCCGTTGGATGGACATCCAACAGTCACTGCTGTGTGTTGACTAAGTTGACAAAGCCTTGCGTACGCGTCAAAAAAATTTAGGACAGCGTCATCGTCAACCTAGTAGGCCCAGAAGTCAGCCTCCAAATCTGTGGAAAACAGCATACAGCCCATTAGCCATTATTTTCAATAATTTACAGCCATTTCCTAATTCTTAAGGATATTTGAAGCCCATATTCTTTTTATTAGCATTACAGACCATATATTCTGGGCACTGCTAAAAAATTGAACGAAATTTTGCATATTTCGGTGGGGTCTGAACTCTTTTAATCACGAAATTTCGAGTCACGTTAAAAATATTTTTCAAAAAATTATATCAATATAAAATTCAAAAAACAATTCTCCGCAAAAAATGAATGAAATTTAGAATCTTAACTAGCAAGATGCCCGTTCGTTGCACGAACATGAAGATGCATTTGTATGAGTAGTTTATCTTGTGGGAGAAAAGATGATATTTTAATGTAATTGCCAGTTGGCTTTGGTTTTTATAAGAGTAGAGAGTAGAGAAATCCTGAAAAAAATGATATTTTAATGCAATTGCCGGTTGGCTTTGGTTTAAAAATTTACAGCCCATTTCTTACAATTATAGCCCGTTTTCTGGGGAAGCCCATTTCTTACTACTTACATCCCTCCTCGTCTTGAAAGATTTGCAGCCCAGCAGGGCTGAGAAAAGCAAGTAGGCCGCGGTTTTGGTATTCTCCAAAAAAAAGAACTGGGCTAGCCAATTTCAGAAAGAAAAAATATATCAACTGGGCTCGTCATGTGCTTAATAAAAGCGTAAGCGTGGGCTAGACGGGCCACAGCCCCCGCACAGCGCGCAGTTGAGCTCCGTCTCTGAAACTGAAAAACAACTGGGCGAGCTGCTGGGTCCCTGGTGTTATCCGCTCGTTGTGTAATTTTCTCGTTTATTGACTACATTGACAATGGCCTGGAACCTAGTTGTCAAACAATTAGGAGGAAGTATTTTTTTGGCTTGTAATAACGAGGCACCTGCTTGCGAAATGCAATGACCCTGGTGGGTCCCTACTGTCAGCCTCTCCACGTACAGTCATCTCCTGATTCCTCTTGGTTGTTGACCATGTTGACAACGCCAGACGGCGGCGGGCACAGCGAGCTAACCAAGGCGGAGAACGACGGCAAGGCCTCGGACGGGAACGAACAGCAGCCATGGAAGATGCGGCAGTGTAGTGGCAGGTGGAGGGGAGTACGAGGGCAACAACATGCAAGTCAAGCATACAAATGGTACAAAAAGCCCAAGGATTAATTGTTCATCAAATTTTTAGACAAAACCCAGATTGAACATGACAGTAACATCTAACCCAACCACTCTTTTTTGCAGTCACAAACAAATGGATCGGTCTGATCCATAAAATCAACATCCTGTGCAAAAAAATTTATTTCAGGATGTCTACAACTTATTGTAAATAGAAGCCGAGCACGTTTAGAAGCCCATTTGTCCACCTGAAACTTCTTTTTTTGCTGTTCAACATGTTCGTCCGTGAGAAATCTCTTGCTGTAAAAATTAAGCCTCATGGACAATAGTAACCTCGCATTCAACAGGAAGAATGTGACAAAGCTTCTGTTTGCCTGGTTGGATGCATATCGTCCCATCGTTATTGTCCTCAAACGAATGTCATGAGAACTGAGAAAATCCTTGTGCTTATTACGCCAACGATTGGTTACATGTTTTTCTCCATGTGGTTCTGCCTAAGTAGACATGAAGATTGAAAACAGTTAAGGTCTGAAAAAAGAGTAAGTCGAAATAACGACAGCTGAACAGTTAATTCTAGTACAATATATACGGGCTTTCAATGTGCATGAAATCATCACCTCTATGTATAAATTCTCCAGAGATCGAAAGCATCGCAGCAAGCCAATAATTATGTCCAGATCAAAACTATACATTCTGATATATATGATCTTGACAGAATCCAGCAGCATTGATAGGCTATCAATGGACGAACTCTTCATTGAGCATATAACATAATATTAGTACCCAAAGTGTACTCCAAGATGATATAAAACTTATGCGCACAAATGAAAAATGCAGCATATGATTACAAATGTGTAGATGATAATATACGGTACCTGAAAAAGTGAGGAGCCAAACACCCACTCCTTGTCATTATTAAACGGGTCACGAATTACACCCAAGGTCTCCAGTTTGGGCGCAGAGACGACAGTTATTTCTGAAGGTGTATAACAATTATGAAGGAGCAACCTTTCAAGTGAAGGGGCATCTTCGATGATGAGCTGCTGTCCTTTAAAACAAATTCCAATGCTTTTAAGGTGAGGCGACTTTATTTGGAGACAACTGATACCGATTTCTATTCCCAAAACAATCAGCAAGCGCTCCAGGGCAGGGCAACTGGAGTGGATGATGCTGTGCAGTGAGGCCTCCGACAGATAAACCACCACAAGCGAAAGTTTTTTTAGCAGTGGGAGTCGAAGCATTTGTACCAGATCGTCTGGTAGATGGCACCGGGCGAAGGTGGCGGTGTGGAGAGAGGAGGAAAACCGCGAGATGGACAACGGTGGTGTGGGCACGAATTCTTGGTATGTTCGTGGTATGAAACTTTCGTGGTAATGGTAGAACTCAAACTGCTGGAGTTTTCCGAATTCAGGGGATGTCAGCCAAGCGTCCACCTTGCCGGGTATGGACAGCAGGTAGCTTGTCGGGATGCAGAGGCATTGAACGGGGCCCTGCTGGTGAGAAGAGACGATGGCTCTGAGGAGATCAAATTCAGGAAGGACAGATATCTGACGACAGTCGAGATTGAGGGGCGCGGTGCGCCATAGAGGGCGCCACCGAGTTGAGAGGACTTGTGTGCGGCAGCAATCCTTGGTGGGGAGAAGCGAGATGATCTCCTCAAGGATGACGCCCGGGAGATCGCTGATGCGGTCCACCGGAGATTCTACCGGTTCCTCAGATCCGGGTGGGGGGGGGGGCTCGCCGCTTCTCCCCGCGCTACCGGGTGCGGGATCTACAACCGGCGTCGCCGCTGGCGGGAGCCTCATCTTCTTGGTGCTGGGGCCAGCCGACTCCATTTTCCTTGTGGGCGTCGCGCCGAGCTCACGGGTTTGAGCAGAGTAGCCAGAGACGAGCCTAGTGGCAGTGCGAGTGGGGAAGAAGGAGGGCTGGGGATTTCTGTAGGAGTGGAAGAAGAGGAGCAGGCATTTTCTGTACGAGTGAGGAAGAAGGTGAGCGGGGTTTTCTGGACGAGTGAAGAAGATTGGGGAGCGGGGGGAATTGGGTGGGGAGACGAAGCGGGAGAGCGAGTTGTTCGTGTTTATAAGGCCCGCTGCACTAACTACTCGCTTTTTCCCAAGAACCGCTCTCTTCTTTTGCGTTGCTGCATTGGAGCTGGCGCATGGGCTTGGCTGACTGGCCATGCATGCAGGATGCATGTGCCCGCCGGCCACTGCATGCGCCTGGTTTGTTACTAGGCCTATTTAATAGGGTGGTTATGGAGTAAATTAAGGAGATTTATTTTCTCTGTGTGCATCCACCAAATTAGAGGATGCGGTACTGGATGCAGACACTCACATTAAACTAACATTCAGAAGAACAAAAGTTCAGCATGTCTATGCATCTCAATGATTCACCATACTATAACCAATATACAAAGCTGTGAGAAGGTGTGGAAATAAAGAAAATCGGTCGATGCTTCTCTGAGCAAAGGGCCTCCCTGCGCACGCATTAATTTCCTGGGCATGCTTGTTTCTTCTCAAAATGTTGCGAGCACTTTGAGCATGTTGGCAACTCCACAGCTAGCTAGCTGCCTCATCTTGCAATTGATGCTGACACATTTGCAGCAAACACATGAGGCAATAGAGATGACTCAACATGGGTCCATATTGTGCAGTTCCCCTGAAATCATATTCATTGTCCTGAATCTGAAAAGATAGGAAAACAGTAGCTATACTTAAACGGTGTTGCAAAACAGTAGCACATATCAATAGCTCGGCATGACAAAACACGATCATCTGGACGAAGGGGATACTGACCTGCCTGAGGAAGATTACATATAATTTCATAAGTCCTTGGTTGATTTCCACCTTCGGCTGCACTGCTTGTTTGCTCCTCCACACATGACAGGATCGTTCCGCACTGCATTCAGCAAGTCAACGTACGAATAAGCTAATT
Organism: Triticum aestivum; assembly: GCF_018294505.1. Taxonomy (NCBI): domain Eukaryota; kingdom Viridiplantae; phylum Streptophyta; class Magnoliopsida; order Poales; family Poaceae; genus Triticum; species Triticum aestivum. The sequence continues at coordinate 585,040,925 of NC_057807.1, read as the reverse complement.
TCATCTTGCGGTGGTCATTGTACCTAGTTACGAATGTAGGAATACCTGGAGCACCATGAGGTTAGCTGACAGCAGGTAGATGCAGCCATATAAATTTGTGCGGTGCTACCAAAATTGAGGTTTGTATCCCTTCCCGTTATGAGAATTCTTCTTGAAGTTGGTAGAATGTGACGGCTTGTTCTTTGCATCAAACTTGCCTTTCCCCTGAGATTTGTTCTTGTTGTTTTGGGGCTGGTTGGGCTGGAAGTTCTTCTCGTGTACCATGTGGGCACTAGAAGCTCCCTCAGCGACCCGAGCACGTGTGTCTTTTGCTCTCGCCTTCTCCTCAAAATCAAGAGTGCTAATGAGATCCAAAACAGAAAACTCATGTCTCTTGTTTTTCAGAGAAGTAGCAAAATCGTTCCACGAAGGTGGAAGCTTGGCAATGATGGTCCCAGCAACAAATTTGTCCGGCAACACACACTTAAAGTACTCAAGTTCCTTAGAGAGTGACTGTATCTCATGAGTCTGCTGAACAACAGAGCGCTCATCAGTCATCTTGTAGTCACAGAATTGCTCCATGACGTACAACTCGTTGCCAGCGCCCGAGGGCCCAAACGTGGCCTCGAGCGCAGCCCACATGTCTTTGCCGCTGTCAAACGACATATATGAATCCACAATGGAATCGTCAAGAACACTCAGCAGGGCGGCTTTGAAGAGGGTATCCATGTTCTGAAAAGCTTCCTGCTGTGTAGGATTAAGATCGCCCTCAGGCTTACCCTTAGTGGCGTCATAGCAGTACATGATCTGAAACCAATATACTGCTCTTGTGCGCCACCTTTTATATTGCACCCCCTTAAAAGTAGGCGGCTTCAAAAGCGCAGCAAAACCACTCGGAGTAAATTGCCTGTAATCAGGTTTTTGGATTGGATTGTTGAATATATGAGCAATTTAGTATGAGATTTAATCCGAATCAGCAGTAAATAGATCATGACGACAATTGCAAACATCAAAGTAATGATGCGGACTAAACCAGGAGGACAGAATCACATACTGTACAGCGGGAGCAGAACCGATGTGGTTGATGTTGTCACTCATGTCGTTGATGAAGAGGTTACCGAGGTCGGGGAAGAAGGCTGTCGTTGAGGAAGTCGTCGCTGGCAGCAGTCACAGGAGTGTGCTCCCCAAAAACCTGATCGCCCCTCTCCCGTACAGGATCACGAAAGGCGGGGTTCGGAGGACTGCTGTCCCTTCTCGCGGTGCACGCCGGAAGGAGGGCTGGAGAAGAATTGCGTGGCGGCGCTAAGATCTGGAACGGTGCAAAACCATAAGATACAGCGGCGGCTAGGGTAGAGCATGTCAGGTCGGTCGTGCGAGTATAATAGTAGGCCTTTGGCCCCCAAACCCCACGTCCAAGTCAATAATAGCTCAAAAAAAGTCAATAATAGCCCCACCAAGGTTTGTCTCAAAAAACGGAGTAATTAAGGCGTCCGTTAGTCCCTTTAGTATAAATACAATATCATTAATAATGGCCCCACCTTTTGTCTCACAAAGTATGTTGGAGTACAACCGGCTACACGTTTACAATCCGCTTCTCTTCTCTCTCCTCTTCTCTCTCCTTCAACTAAGCACAAATACTATATTTAAATCCTTATAGCCTGCTTATGTCATCTAATTGTAGTACTTGCTCTAAAGTTACTATCCACTGGGTAGTCTGAAATGCCGGGCGTGCAGCGGGCGGTGCCCTCGGTCGGCGCGCTGCTTCAACGGCGGAAGCAGTGAGAGGTCGCGTCGCCCTGACTTGCCATCAATGTGGAGCGGCGGGCTCAGCTGGCACCGGGCGGGAAGCGCGCGCGGGAGGGGGGAGCGGTTTTTGTTGGGCCAAGAAGGTGAGAAGCCAACTTGGGATCGGTCCGGACGGGGAAATATCATGTGCTCCCATACTCTGCATATGACACTAGTCTATGTTACTACTCCCTCCTTTCCGGTTTATAGAGATGTTTAGAGTAACATAGTAATATGTTACAGTACAAGTTACTCCCCACTATGACCAGCCTTGGCCTCTCCCAGTGCTCCACCATGTATAGCTGCTAAGCCTGCCACGTAGGCATAAAATATGATGTGGCACCAATAAACTAAGCACCTATGCATTGAAGACTTGAGTTACTAAGCCATTTAATGCACTGAGCACCTCATCTAAAGATCATTAATAGTATAGCCAGTGCCATGTCATCTACAGCCCATCTTATAGTCAACATGTACAAATAGTAGATCAAAAGAGTGTACTACTACTTTTTTATTCTGTGGCCCACCTTTCATTCTCACAAAGTGCCTAGGAGCACGTGCTAGAGCTGGCTCTTCACGAAGAGCCCGCTTACCTTCTCTCTCCTCTTCTCTTTCCTCCAACTAAGCAGAAATATACTAGTTTATTCCTTATAGCCCGCTGACTCAGCTCTATTGTACTTGCTCTAAGCACATCTAAGAACTTACTAGCACCCCCTTGACCATGGACCTTGATGGCGTACATCACCTTGTGTCTCATAATTTTCCTCGTCATCATCTGAGTCCTAGAAGATCTCACCCACATCATCATTAGCATGCAGCCGCCTTGATAGACAACGTGCGCAGAAGGAGTAGAGGCGACTGGGGACGCACCACCACCACGTCATGGCACTCCATATGTGCTCGTGTGTGTGCAGCGTGCGTGTTTTTCCATCGGTGCTAGCTCTAAGGCGAGGCTGCGGCCGTCTTCGTCTCCGACTGCGACTAGTAGTTGAGCAACGACGACAAAGAGGTGCTGCAAGAGATGCGTATGCGCCGTTGCGTGCGAGCTTCGCCGTAGCACGACAAACCGGATGTGGCCGCGGATGGCGCACGCCTCCATGCAGCTGAGTGTGTGCGCATGCATGTGTTCTTCACGTGCATTCTGCGGCCGAGCGTGTGTGCATGCACATCTTGTGTACGTGCGTTGTGTGCTCCATGCTGTGCACGTATGTGCATGAGTTGGATCGAATGGAGTTAGTGCGTTGGCTTGTGTACATGCGTGGCTGCATGCGTCATGTACATGCGAAAACTTCATGTTCTTTTATTTGTTTATAGGTGGGCAGGCGGCAAAAAATAGGGGAAAACGTGCAAGGTTCCTTGCAGACGCTCCACCGCGAGGTTCCTTGCTCCTCCTTGGTCGTCGGGAATCTATGCTCTTCAACTCTTTTCTTTTACGTGAGCTTTGTTCATCCTTTTCCCAACACGCGAGACATCTAGCATCAAGGTGCACGTGTCATGCAAGAAAATGGAGATAATCAGATAAGCAGTGCGTAAGTGAGTCGTGCGGGGGGGGGGGAGCGGGGGGAAACCCTTTTTCGTAAGTGAGTCGTGCACTTCGATGGCACCTACGCAATATTTTTTTCTCCTCGATGGCACGTGAATAGTGCACGTACTCAACGACGGAGCACGGGATGGTAGCAATGACATGGTCAGCCCTTTTTTGGAGAGAGTACGTACTACTAGTAAATAACTTTGATGTGTCCCGTCAACTCGCAGAACGACGAGAAGCTTGATTACGCCTTCTCCCTCGCCAACGCGTGCGCGGTGGCTCGCAGCACGAGGAGAAACTTTTGCTTACAAGCGGTGGACGTCCAGCAGTTCATTTGGTGTCAGATTGCCAGAAGCACTACTGTAGAACCATCGACTTCCGGAAGAGGCGAAGAGCCAAGCGCAAGGTCACCTACTAACCTTAGGCTAGGCGTAGTGGGAGTAACATAAGTAGGGGTACCTCCTTTTTTTATTCTAGAAACAACCACACGCGAATATCAAGGTGCTGGTTACGTAGAACAAATTTCCTGCAGTCCGTGCTCAGCCCTCCTCTATCTCTCTTCTCAGCCAGCCAGCGGACGCGCGGAGCCCATCGTCTGTTTGCTCACATGCGGCCCCACATGTCAGTGAAAACGCAAGAGGACCCACTGAACCTGCACATCTTTCACCTCGACGTGCTGGTGATGAAAAACAAATCCAATAAAGATCTTCGGTGGCCGCTTTTGGAGTTACTCAAGAGTAGTAAGATTCTATTTACAGTTTAACCCAAGATGCACATCTCGTGGCTTCAACTACCACTCTATTTTCTTTCATGACACGACCTGGATGCTGGATGTCCCACGTGTCGGCAAAAGGAGGAAGAACCCGACCAAATCTTCGGTTGTGCTCTCGGATTAGACTAGTTGTGCTAACTTAAAAATTTTATTGTGTACTCCCACCGTTCCAAAATACTTGACTTCCATTTGTCCAAAAATGGATGTACCTATATACTAAAACATGTCTAGATACATATATATTTTGACAAATAGAAGGCATGTATTGTGCAACGGAGGGAGTAGAATGGATGCAAGTTTTTGTATTGGGAAGAAGAGTACATCCATATATTGATAGAGCGTTGGAGTTGGCCTTACAAGTGGGACCGCAGTTGAGGAAACCGACTATCGGCAAACCCCCACCTCGCCCGCCGCGCGATGGCTGAGTTAGAGAAACGATGAGGTTGAAGAGATTGCTCTAGCACGGACTCCAAGAAATATGGTGCCAGATGGAAGTCGTGCTGGTGGTGTGTGCCATACTCCTGGACGTGAATGCTTGTTCTGGCCCATGCCACCCTACTACTCCTACTACTTACTTATATAGTACTAGTATCGAGGATTCGAGGTGCTGGTTACGTACAATATGGCTACAGTAAAAACACCTGCACGACGCGCGAAGCATGTGAAGCTAGTACAAATAGTGTACTACTATTGTTGATTGGCCTCATTCGATAACCTGTTGCAATGCACGTACAATTATGTATTCGGAATTTTTTTTTGCCTCGTCGCACCACTCACTCACAGAAGCAACTCGAAAGCCATTCATAAATTTAGTAAGTTTATCACAGACATATCATTTTATTACATACAACAGGTCGTCAACCAACATCGACAACGAGGATACATTATAAATACTAAAGTTTTCACCACACAACAAATAACAAGCAATGAAATGAACTTCAACTCAACCATTCCTAGGCGTTGGAAACACTTGCTTTGAACCACAAGTGATTCTCTAAGACATGTTGATCTCAAGACCAACGCAGGGCTGATCATCCAGGCTGAAGCGGCCTACTATATCAGCACTAGGGTAGGGAACCACCCTAATGTCCGAGGTATAGACACAATTGCTTCTCATAAATGGTACTAGTAACGTTGTGTCAACAGCAGTTGGATCGCCTTTCACCATCATTGGATAGTTTTGTCCAAGGAAGAGCGAGTTTTCTCCAAGACTATCAATTCTGTACTAGGGAGAAGGTGTTGGCGCTAGCACACTAGTATCCATCCTGAATACCATGCAACGGGTGTTGGAATAGGTCCGGAGAGTGCGACCATGGGAGACAACATGTGCTCCCTCAGTAGTAACATCATCAGTGGGCTGTATACACACAAGAAGAGGTGATCCATCGGAATTAGTTGCCAGGCGCCACTGAGTATATACGTTCTGATCGTCCTCATGCTCGTGATCATCACCATCGCCATCTCCCCCTTGGTTATAAAATTTTTCAAGTATAGGTGGTCGAATGTTCATAGGACCTTGGAAACACAAGAAGAAGGTTAATTAGTAATGGGGAACTTTCTAATCCGCATGCATGTGGATGAAACAATTATAATTACGGTGGAAGACAAACGTACGGAAACTACGATGATCCCATGCAAAAACAGTGCCATGAGCGGTGGAAGCAAACACAAGACCCTCGTATTGAATTGCATCACAGTACACATCCGTGTATAGAAACTGATTTTTGAGCAATATCCATCAAGTCAAACCACCAAGGACGGCAACAAACTTGTCGAAGATAGCAACAACTTCATAGTTGTTGTAATTCCAAGAGCGGTTGGGAACTCGAAAAATTGCTATCTTCCGTAGAAGACAGTCACCATGATCGTATTTGAACGTGCGTACAATACCGGTGTGCTCAACCTCTGGGTAGTCTGCTGAGATATTTGGAAGTGGAACCCGGTCACGAGTGTACACATTCACAAGTTCCCACTCGCAGTTGGACCCAATGTAAACAACCCAATCTCCATTTGCGCCTGCCCAAGCCTTGCCCTCAAGCGATAGCATCTTAACATCATACGTATCATTATCAAGCGGCATCAACTTGCACAGGGCGAGGCCTCCGTCGTGCCGGCGCCAGTCATCAGGGTCATGGCGAAGAAGATAGGGGAGATCAAACCGTTCCTTGACTTTTGGGTTCCTTGTAATGATGTTATTAGTTGAGTCGAGAATGGGCTTGAACGAACCTGCCATGCTAGCCGAGGTGATCACGTCGCACCGATCAATGAGTTCCTCCACCACGTCATCTTGCAGATCGGGGCAAGAATAACGGGGTCATTTCCGGCCTATTCCCTTCATGGAGAAGACGATCGAACAATGGCAGAAGAAAGGGTGAAGGGCTAAAGGAAAATGGAGGAGGGACAGGAAGAGCGTGCGATAGCAGTTCCAAATCGAGAGGGAAAGGCGAAGAGTCGATGGACGGTTGCCAGTTTGCCACAGTTCACGAAGAGGCTCCCCGGCCTACACGTCCATTCAGAAACACTCCTACTACTCGCCGTCGTCTCACTGATATGTTGGAACGGGACCACATGTCAATGATGTCTACTACACAACCTTCTTCTTGTAGACGTTGTTGGTCCTGCAAGTGTACAGGTTTGTAGGACAGTAGCAAATTTCCCTCAAGTGGATGACCTAAGGTTTATCAATCTGTAGGAGGCATATGATGAAGATGGTCTCTCTCAAGCAACCCTGCAACCAAATAACAAAGAGTCTCTTGTGTCCCCAACACACCCAATACAATGGTAAATTGTATAGGTGCACTAGTTCAGCGAAGTGATAGTGATACAAGTGCAATATGGATGGTAGATAAAGGTATTTGTAATCTGAAATAATAAAAACAGCAAGGTAACTAATGATAAACGTGAGCGTAAATGGTATTGCAATGATAGGAAACAAGGCCTAGGGTTCATACTTTCACTAGTGCAAGTTCACTCAACAATAATAACATAGATAGATCATATGACAAGCCCTCAACATGCAACAAAGAGTCACTCCAAAGACACTAATAGCGGAGAACAAACGAAGAGATCATGGTAGGGTACGAAACCACCTCAAAGTTATTCTTTCAGATCGATCTATAAAAGAGTTCGTACTAGAATAACACCTTAAGACACAAATCAACCAAAACCCTAATGTCACCTAGATACTCCATTGTCACCTCAAGTATCTGTGGGCAAGATTATACGATATGCATCACACAATCTCAGATTCATCTATTCAACCAACACAAAAGTACTTCAAAGAGTGCCCCAAAGTTTCTACGGGAGAGTCAAGAACGTGTGCCAACCCCTATGCATAGGTTCTTGGGTGAAACCCGCAAGTTGGTCACCAAAACATACATCAAGAGGCACATGATATCCCATTGTCACCACAGATAAGCACGGCAAGACATACATCAAGTGTTCTCATAAAAGACTCAATCTGATAAGATAACTTCAAAGGGGAAACTCAATTCGTCAGAAGAGAGTAGAGGGGAGAAACATCATCAGATCCAACTACAATAGAAAAGCTCGGGATACATCAAGATCGTGCCATAGAGGGAACACGAGAGAGAACACGAGAGAGAGAGATCAAACACATAGCTACTGGTACATACCCTCAGCCCCGAGGGTGAACTACTCCCTCCTCCTTATGGAGAGCGCCGGGATGATGAAGATGGCCACCGGTGAAGGATCCCCCCTCCGGCAGGGTGCCGGGAAGGACTCCCGAGAGGTTTTTGGTGGCTACAGAGGCTTGCGGCAGCGGAACTCCCGATCTATCTTGATATTCGATGGTTTTAGGGTACGTAGGCATATATAGGCGAAATAAGTCGGTCGGGGGGGGGGGGTGCTCGAGGGGTCCACGAAACAGGGGGCGCGCCCTACAGGGGGGCCCTCCTATCTCGTGGAGTCCTCGAGTATCTTCTGACTTGAACTCCACGTCTCCAGGATGATATTCTTCCAAAAAATCACGTTGCCGAAGGTTTCATTCCGTTTGGACTCCGTTTGATATTCCTTTTCTTCGAAATACTGAAATAGGCAATAAAATAGCAATATGGGCTGGGCCTCCGGTTAATAGGTTAGTCCCAAAAGTAATATAAAAGTGTATAATAAAGCCCATAATCATTCAAAACAGGTAATATAATACCATGGAACAATCAAAAATTATAGATACGTTGGAGACATATCAGTCAATGAAACATGGTGTGTAATTTCTCGTGCAAAATGCGATCTGGCCGCGTTGGTCCGAGGTGCCGCATTAGTTTTTTTTGAAAGTTTACCGCATTAGTTATCGACCTTTATTTTCTTTAACATGCAATCCGAATGGATAGCTCCTGTGGTCATCACACGTGAGCGGATATAGTGATGGTTGATTCGCCTGAGCAACTTATTACTGTGGGAATATGGGAGTACCAGCAGATTAAAGGAACAGAGAAATGATGGTTGCTTCGTCCGAGCAACTTACTTGGTGAAGGTGGGGCTCTGTGATTTGACTGCTCACTAGTCATTACTACTGCGGCGCAAGGACCGGGGTGAATCTTTCCCTGAAGTTGTGTTGTGCACTCAATATTGCTGCATGGCAGGTGGAGCCGGATGAAGGATGTCCAACATGTTGGCGAAACGAAGTTGAATTGTTTCTGGCATTGCTATCAATCCTTCAGGATTTGTTTATATGTACGCATAATTTTGACGAAATTGTACTGTGATGTTATGAAGGGTTCAACTTTGGTTCCCGTAGGAAAAAAAAGGTTTCAACTTAGGATTCATGTGTCTTGCCTCGAGATATCTCGTTACAACATTCCATCAAATACAAATGAAACTACCATGGCTAATGCATCTCAATGGTTCGCAGATCAGCGCCAATATTCACATCACAATTGAAGACAAAGTTGTGAGAAGGTGTACCAATAAACAAAAGAAAATTTAATTGATCGATGTTGTTTGTAGGCATGGCTCCATTTCCTTGGCACAGTGTTCATTGCTTGGTAGCTGGTTTCACCCAGCTCTGTAGCCAAAAAAGAGGTGTATGAAGGACACCACAATTCAATCATTTTGTGCAGCTCCACTAAAATCGAGCAGACCATCCCTGTTTGGAAAGATATCCAGTCACTGTGATTACAATAATAGTGGAACTAGATGATGAAACATAACACACATAAATAGAAGCCAATCACCTCTACGATCTCTCTTTAGGACTAACTTCTTGTTGGAGAAGATTAGGCACGGAGTTGGATGAGGAGGATAGCAAAACCAATCTCCCTTTCCGCAGTCCCACAGAAATGTAAAAACGTTGCCCGTGTGACATTTTGGTGGAACTGCACAAAACACTCTTCAGAAAAGTGATTTGTGCAGTTCACCAAAAGGTCGCAATAGCAACAAGGTGAAAATGGATAGCCCTGTTTGCAAAAGGAGGTCGAAAGGAAACAATTACTACCCAATAACACGAATTGAAGACACATACGCCGACAAAAAAGAAGCATGTTCCATGTAAAAAGGGAAAGATAGCACATGGTGTTTTATCAAAAATGGTTTGAGGACGAGATTGCAAGATGGAAAGTACGCCGGCCGAGATACGATTTAAGCAAACAACTAAAGAAGATCCACATGCAGCAACATGGGAAGATGGCAGTGGAGCAAGGCCGGAGGAAGCTGTACCTGAGGGTTGTCGGGATGTTACTAGGAGGGCGCCGGCGGCCGGGATCTGCCCATACTGCGGCAGCGAGCAAGTGGCGAAGGCCCTACCGCGCCGGAGTTTGGTCAGAGAGAACGGCGGGTACCGCAGATCGGGACGAGCTGCCTCAACACCGTCGAATGGAGAGCTGATGCACATCCTCCCTTTCCGCCGGCGGATAGGATGCAGCCGGATCACTGACCAACGCTGAGAGAGAGAGGCCACGGCGGCCTTCTGTGAGATGGTGTGACAAGAGACAAACCTATTTTTCCATTTTCCCCATGGCAATCGTTTTATATTCTAGGCGTGGTACCCGACCCTCCTTCAAGTAAACAATCGCTACACGCGTCAAATTATTACGTGGGCTGCCTTTTCGTACAAAAACGAACTCCACCATGTACCCGCGCGGGTGTGGCCGGGAACGGGACGTGAGTACGTGCGTCCTGCGTGCACTTCTTCTTTAGGTGCAGGTACATACATGGGTGGGTGTGAGAGAGATAGTTTGCACGAAATAGAGGCAATGTGTTGATGATATCTCAATTAGAAAACCGTAACATATGCAATGTGTGTGAAACGGAGTCATGGACGTGAGATATCAATAGAATTGAAAACAGGGATGAAGTGTGTGGCTGCGCGATCGATAAAGAGTGCCATCGAATTTGTGTTTGCCCACGTCAAAGATACAGGGCGGCTGGCCTACTGGAATTTGAGAGGGCAGAGGTGCAGTTCTTCTCCCTGGCATGGATACCTACCTACAATGTTCGACTATCGGTGTGTGTGGGGGTGTGGGGGGGGGGGGGTAGAGACCGGTCGACTAGTATATGTGTGGGGAAGGAGAGAGACCTAGCTATGTATTGAGGGAGATCGATCGACATCCATGGATATGTGTAGCAGAGGAATAAGGTTGGGAAAAAGACAAAGGTAGAGCGTCGGAGGGTTGGTTGTGGAGTGGCGTCTCACAAATGGTGGGAGAGGCCTGCTAGACAAACGGAGGGTATGAGTGCAATATCAATAAGAGAGGGTGGGGGGATGTATGTCTGTCTATGCACGTGCGTGTGAGAGATGGATTGGGAGGTATTCATGGATGATGAGGGGAGAAGATATGGTTGTGGTAAGCATGCATAACTACATAGGAAGATCAACCGTCGTGTGTCCGAGAAAAGGAGAGACATAACTAGCGAGGTAAGTGTATCGGTGCTTGGTGAATACGAATTATAGTCGACCTGGCTATATGTAGGGAGATCAGTTCATATACACGCCTGCATGTGTTAGAAGCAAATAAGGTCCGGAGAGGCAGACATGGGGAGAGGGTGTGGCTAGGAGGTGGTGCGAGAGGCCTACCATGTCGAGGGGGGAGGAGTGTGCGAGCATGTGATAAATGAAAAGAGGGGCAGGAGTGTGCACCTGTGTGGAATCGTATTGGACATATGGGGGCATGGACGGTGAGAAGAGAAGAGGGGAAGTATATATGTGTTTGTTGTAGGCACACTTAACTAGAGAGGTATATCGACCGGTGGGTGCCAGAAAGAAGGAGCTGGGGGTCTACACACACCGCTGGTGGACGACCTAAAGAGAAATAATGAACATGCGCGATGGAGGGGACGCTAAGGGTGTGTGAGGGGGGGGGCGTGTGCATGCACGATAGAAAGTTAGCACTAGCTAGCTACAAATAGAAGAGGATTGTGAAGGTGTAAAAGACGGACAAAGATGATAATTCATTGTAAAAAAGTGGATACGGATACTTGAAGAATATATCATAATGTAGAACATTAATTATAATTTGGGCTAATGTGTGGCTTTTGCAACTCAGGTCTAAATACTTGTCATAATGTAGGGGGCGGGGCACTATACTTTGTGTGATAAACATAGTGTACGTATGGAACATGGTTTAGATTATGAATATATAGTTAGTACATCAAATGTACTATTATTTGGAATCAACATCAAGTGTATTCAAAAAAATAGAATTTGAGTTCATGTAGTACACATAGTTCATATCTATCTCTATAGTAATCATGTGGTGTGTTATTAAGGTAATACACGAATGATGGTTGAAGTTGGCAACAATCATGATTGTAGATTCTTATTGAAATAGAGAAACGAATTCAAATTTAGTTCGAATTGCAGCGGTAGTATAGACATTTGGAATGCACTAAAATGTTGGTATGAGTAGGTTACATGCAGTATACAGCAAGCGAAAAAAATTAATCGAACATAACATGGATTCATACTCCCTCCTTCCATCTATATAGGGCGTAATGAGATTTTTAAGACCGCCTTTGACTATTGACAAGATTAATAGTACATGACATGCACAATGTGAAAATTATACAATTGAAAGAACCTTTCACAGACGAATTTAACGGTGTGTTTTGTGTAAGTTGCATGTCATATATCATTGCTCTAATATTTGGTCAAAGTTAGCGTCGAAAAACGCATTAGGCCCTATATAGATGGAAGGAGGGAGTAGCTTTGAATAGCATTTGTATAGTAAAACGGGGCAAAACTCTCTCTTTTGTGTGGTGTGAATAGTTTTATTTTTCTTCGTTTTCATTTTGGTTGAGGGAAGTGCGAATTGATTTGGTACGTACAAGTACAATATTACTACATGTTAGGCATGTCCCTAAAATTCAACCCGCGTCTTGTTATATCCCGAAAATTCAGATATCGTGCTCTCAAAACTAGCGGCTTCACAACCCGCGCCTTGCTATCCCGAAATTACAACGCGCCCGAAAACTCCCTCCAGCTGCCAAATCCCGACACGTGAAATCCCCCTTCTAACCCTGAGCCGAAAGGGCCGCTAGTTCAAATCGGTGGGGGGTACTTTTGTAACACACCCTACATTTTGGACAAGCGTGTCCCTAAGTCATGCTTCACCCCCTCCCATCGCCCCCTTTTCGCCATTTGAAATCCTAGGCCGCCATAACCTCTCCGCTCCAGCCGCGAAACCCCACCCTCCTCCATTCGCCACGTCACCGCTGCCTAGCCGGAGCCTCTTCCCCGATGACGTCATCCACCGCAACAGCTCGACGTGCCTCGTCCACCTCCCCGGATGAGGATCCGTCGTCCATCTCGCCGTCCCACCAGTTCAGCCGCCCCGTCCTCCACCTCCAAGGAGCTGCTCCGATGATCGCCTCGTCTATCGCGGGTGCTCCATCCCCATAGCGCCGCCTTAACCTGCTCCACCGGAACCTCAACATCCTCACCGACTCCTCGGACGAAGCCGAGGCCTACTCCGCACCACCAAAGAGGTTGTACACTCATCGCATCGCACCTTCTCCTTAACTCGACCTCCCGGCGCTGACGGTGCTCCATCCCGCACCCCCATGGAGCGGCAACCTTGAAGCCGGCGCCGCGGGTCACATCTCCACGGCGGCTCTCCCCCAGTGCGAGGCCCCTACGTCGGCGGCGTCCATACCAGCCGGATCTGCTGCTGCTGCTCCAGCTCTCGCTCGCTTGTTCGCGCTGCTGCTGCTGCTCCGGCTCTCGCTCCATCGCTCGCTCACCCAGCTGCTGCTGCTGCTCTCCCCCTCGCTCGTGCTGCTGCTCTGCTCCGATTAAGCCACACTTCAGTCGACTGAATTGACTTTTTGGTCAGTCGATTTTCAGGGGTTGGGGGTGCTCACCGGAGTTAAGGAAGAACCACCCGCGGCGGGACGGGGGCTCGCCGGAGAGGTACCCCACTATCTATCTTAGTTTTCAGGGCGGGGGGCGGGGGGCCTAAAGGGCTGGCCGGGGCGGCGGTGGCGAGTTGTTTCAGGGTGGCGACGCGGCGCTGGGGCCGGCGGTTCGGCCGGTGGTGGCTGGCGGCTCAGGGGGGGTGCAGGTTGAAGATGAACTGTAGGCCCTCCCTAAACTACATGTCAAGTGCCTCTCTGCTACCATTGCGTTCAGTTTCGATAGTAGCATTCAGATTCCACAATAAATTTCCGTTTCGACAATTAAGTTTAGAGTCAACAGTTTTTACCTCATCTGTTATAGTCGGGTGGTTTTTGGTGATGTTAATTTTACATCCATTTTACATCATCTACTGGAGATGCTATTAGAATCCCACTTGAGATTGACGATGTCTGTCTTGTGCTGCTTCAACCTTGACGTCTTACGGCTCACCGGAGCTGCTCCAACAACAGAACGATCCATCACAACAGAGCAGTGCCCTGGACGCCATCTACAGATTCCTTAGATCTTCCTCCACACCTCCGTCAGCCACCTCTGCCTCAACTACTTCAGCGACCAACCCAATGATGCTGAGGTCGACACGGCTACGGCAAAGAGGTTGTACACTTGTTGCATCACTTATTACTATGCATTCACATCGATCCATTAGGGCTATTTTGGTTCAACGGAAAAACATAGCAATCACTACTGGAATCAGCTTATTTGTCGCCTGCCAGTCCTTTGCCGTCAGCTGGCAGACGACAAAGAGGCACTTTTCCATCTGCTTGCAAAAAACAGACGGCAAAGAACCGACAGACGGCAAAGATGCCAGTTGCCATCAGCCAATTATTTGCCGTCTGCCAGCAGATGGCAAAGAATCTTTACCATGTGCTAGCGGACGGCAAAGAGGTGGGGCTATCTCTTTTTTTGCGGGTACAAAGAAAATCGTTGACCCCACCTCCTCTCTCTGTCTCCCCTCTCTCCGCACGGCCCCCACCTCCTCTCTCTCTCTCTCTCCCCTCTCTCTCTCCCACTCGTCTCTCCCTCTCCCTCGCGCGAGCACCTATGGCGGCCGATTTCGGCGAGCTCCGATGGGATTCGACGCCGCCCAGCACACCCACGTGACCCCCTCGCCCCGCTCCTCCATCCCCTCCGACCAGATCTGACTCGCGCGTCCTCCAGCGACCACGCGTGACCCTCCCCTGCGGCTAGGGTTTCAGCCACCACATCGCCGGCGTGGCTCCGGTGTTGCTCCGGTGACTCAGGTGAGTCTCTTCACTCCTCCTCGTCACATCCATCCCTCTCTTTCTCACCGCGTCGCGTCGCGTCTCCTCTCCCTCACAGATCCATCACGCCATGAAGCCATGGACGGGAAGGACTCCATGGACGGGAAGGACGCCGTGGAGGACGCAACTGCACCACTGCCCCAACGCCATCCAGGTCCTCCCCTTCTCCTCTCCTCCCCTCTTGGATTTCTTCTTTTCCTGCCTTGCACCCGTCCACTCAAGTTCTAAACCAAACAAGAAAAATTATCAATCTTGTTTTTGCTGCATATGCAATAATGGTTGAGGAGGACTCAGTTGTTCACTTCTATAATTGTGCCATAAATCGGTTTACTCTGCTTGAGGGCTGCCGTGGTTAGCTCGATTTGATAGGGTCCTTACTACATATGCTGCAGGGATTTAACTTGACTTGTTAATAATGAGTGTCAATCAATCAAACACAAGGAAACTATAAATGCTTACTATTTCGTATAGTGATCGTTGTGTTGTGTATAGGTAAAACTTGTGTTGTCCTTATCTACTTCGGAGGCATCATCATGTGTTGTCAATTTAGTTTCTGCCATGGTTTTGGTTTGGTCCTGCTTATGCCAAATCGATCATTCATTGCTTATGAACACTCTACCTTTAATCTTTGCTTCTGTAAAACCGGCCTTTCTTCTATTGAATGGAGTGTTTGCTTGCTATGCGGGAAAAGTAGCTCATTCATCGCTGATTTGGCATGTGCAACCAAAGTGGACGGACCGCATTTAGGTCCGGTCGCCGTGAGGATCCTCTGGCGGTGCTGGATGTGTCGTGGCGCGGTGGTGCCCCCGGGTGGCGCCTCCGTGCTGCAGTGCCCCTGGTTGGCGCCTTCGTGCCCGTGCTCTCACTGGTGCCGCCGTTGTGGTGCTCTCTGGCAAGCTCTGGCTTGTTGTGGTGGTGTTGGTTGTGATGCTGGTCACACCATAGTGATGGTGTGGCTGCATCCTGCTTCAGCTACAACTCCTTTTGGTGAGCTTCTCCTTGCTCCCCTCCTGATCTCTCTAATGCATAGCTCTTGATCTTGTTGGATGTGAGGCTCTATTAGCTGTGGTTAGCTACTGTAGATGAGCATCAACTTGTATTGGAGCTCTCTGTGATGGATTCTTGCTGTGTCAGGGTTTTGGTCAGTGACCATCTATGTGTATTTGTGAAGTATATATACTCCTGTACTGCTCTGTTCTGTGTAGTTGATCCTGGAGTTGTTACTTTGGTCAGTTACTTTACTCATGAACGGATACTCACTTGTTCTTAGTTATTTTACTTCTAATACTGATATGAACAGATACCACTTGGTTTGGCTATTCCTATTTGTCTCTTTCTAATAGCCTATGAACAGATACTATACTTGGTTTTGGCTGTTACTTTCCTAGTTTTCTACTGATAAGACAGATACTACATCTGATTTGGGCAGTGATGCTGGTCTGAGCCCCCCTCTCTTAGGCTTAATTTACATGTGACTATCCCTGTGCTGTGATGAACTAGCCCTGGCACTTCCAGGCTGTCTGAGCACATAATCCCTCAAGTATACCTTGAGGTCTTCTGTAGCTCTCCTTAATAGTTATCTCTTCTAAGCTGCTGGTGGTTGGATGTGTTGGGACTTGGTCTGGTTGGCTGGTTGTGATGTATATCTCCTCCTGGAGCTTTGTTTTTGGCGTTGCACAGTGACATGTACCTATTGTCACTAGACAAAACTGATTGTGGTGATGAAGTCTAATCTTTGGCTTTAATCACTAGTTTTTAGTTGGCTTAATTCCTGGAGCTAGTACTGATAGTGGTCTTTGTGTTGGCATTTAACTTACTGCTAATTGTGGTGGCTTCTTGATTGGGTCCTTGGCTGGTTCTCTTCTTTGGCTCTTTGGTATTGGTTTACTCTATTTGGCTTTCTAATTAAGATCACTTTGAAAATCAGGATCTTAACTAAGATTATCTTGATCTCAAGTACTGGCTCCTACAGCATTGCATTTCACCAAGTGAAATGCTACATTTCTACTCCTAACCCATTCTCTCTTTCTTAGTGTTTTTGTTATGCAGGTTGGAAGAAAAGAAGAAGATCCAGAGAAGATCTTAGTAATAAGATAGTTTTTAGGAAAATAGATATTTAGTTTTAGATCATTCCTTGTAATATTTGTTGGATATGTGTTCATGGATATGTGTTGGATATATATGTGTTCATGACTATATATTGGTAACATGTGTTGGATATGTGTTCATGGATATGTGTTGGATATATATGTGTTCATGAGTATTGGTAATATGTGTTGGATATGCTATATTGGTCATACATATAGTCTGTGTTTGATTGTTTGATTTCTGTGAAAATGAATTGATATAAGAAGAAACAGAATTAATGCCTATTTGGTCTCTTTGCCATCTGCCAACAGATGGCAAAGAGCCTACAACCTTTGCCGTCTGCCAGTAGATGGCAAAGAGCCGTGCCCTTTGCCGTCTGCCAGCAGATGGTAAAGAGTCGTGCCCTTTGCCGTTCGCCACTGATGGCAAAGGCCTCTTTGCCGTCCGCTGCAAAAAACAGACGGCAAAGAAGGCCTTTGCCGACACTGTCTTTGCCGTCGCTGTTTGCCGTCCGCGGCGGACGGCAAAGGCCTTTGCCGTCCGCCATCCTAGCCTTTGCCGTCCGCCATGGCTGATGGCAAAGTACCAGATTCCTGTAGTGAATAGGGAATTTTCCAATGGCACTCTACTATTCTATTATTCATGCATTTTGTTGAAAGGAATGAAGCAAAACATCCACCTGGACCTACTTTTCAAAATCCTATGCAGGCAAACAATAGCAAGTGCATTAGTGCCAGAATAACATTCTAACTGTACACGCTTTCATATGGTTTCACTTTATTTTGGCCATGTTTCATTGCATTCCTCTACTCTTCCAATTCCTGTAAACCAAACACCCAAGTTGACAGAAATCCTGTGTTTACAAATGCTCTGTTTACCATGTGCATTTTCCTATCCGATTCCGGTGTTTTTCCTATCCCTCCATTTTAAGAATCATGCAAGCCAAATGAGCCCTTACAGAATTACTTTAGTTACAGGTATGTGTCGAAGGGAACTTTGTGTGGTTTGTCCTGCTCCTGCCGCGATGTCGTCCACCTCACCTGAGCTGCTCCATCGACAGAAGCATCCACCAAACTAGACATCACGACTCCTGACCATGTTTTGCCGCCTCAGATCTCCTTCCCTGCCGCCGGCACCCACTGCAACGGCATCAGCATCATCGACTCAGCAGATGAACCTGAGGAGTACACGGGTCCACAAGAGAGGTCGCACTCTTTTGTTTCTGCTTATGTTATGCATTGCTTAAACTTACCTGCTACTTTATCATCCTATTCAGCTCTTGGACTCCCAAGTCAGGTCCAAATTAATGTTCAAACTTGAGTTTTAATTAGTTGTGGGGCACATATCGAGGCAACAATGAATAGTATGTCTGTCTAATATCTGGTTCACCTAGGGTATGCCTATGTTGTTCATCTTGGGTGGGAAACAAATAGTAAAGCAATCATCATCTATCTTTTTATTAATTTAAAGCAATCATCAGCCTGCTATCATTATTTTTGGATCCATCCACTGGTTGTTACCATCACTCTAAATTTCTACATGCTCTCCTTACATAATCTCACCATATTTTTTCGTATGCATGTCAGATATTGTACACAGTCATGCTGAACATGTAGAGAAAAAGAGAAGAGTTTTGCACGGCAATACAATGTCACGCAGACATTGCTCCATGGTGGGTTCAATGGAAAACCCTCCCCACCCCTCTCCAGATTGTAATCCAGAGGAAGATATCTGTTCTGAGGCGGATTCAGACGCCGCTGACCACTCCTATTTACCCCCCAAGTTGTTTGCTCTACCTTGGCATGATGATGTTAGTCATATCATGCATATGTTGCCTTGCAGTGCCTACTTTTGACATCATATATGTCATCTGCTTAGTTTAGACATGTTCTGCAATGCCACCTGTTTAGTTTCTGGGAATTATGTCATCAGATATGTCATCATATATGGGAATTATGTAGTCTCATGTCTTTTAGCCGACCATAATATATGTGAAATGTGCAATGCCATCCTGTTTAACCAGGCATCATATATTTGAATGATATCTTGCCCATCCTTTTCTTCATTACATTTCCATTTGGTGTTTGTACATTAAACTACTCTTCCTGTGAATCAGCCATTTGGGTGGGAGATAGAAAAATCTGGAGTGAAAACAAGGCCTTCAGAGCAGATCTCTTGTTGGGTCCTGATAGCTCCGCAGAGATGGATTCAGGGACAGATGACCAGTCCTATTTCCCCACTGAGGTGTATGCTCTAACTTGGCACGGTTATACTGCTGATATCATGCATACGGTGTCTTGCATTGCATAGTTTAGACATCATATACACAATATTCAACACCATGTTCTTAGTTCAGACATCAAATCGAATGCCCTCTATTTAGCATATAAATCACATCTGTGAATTAAATGATGCGATCCTGATTACTTAGATAACATGTAGGTGAATTATGTCATGCGATCCTGTTTAGTTATTCATCATATCTTTGAATTATGTTATGCTATGTTATCCAGTTTAGATAGACATCATATATGTGAAATTATGTCATGCTATCCGTTTTAGTTAAACAATATACATGTCAACTATTTCATGCCCTCTTTTTTCCACACTATCTATTGCATCTGTCTCTCGTACAATGTCTGTACATTCAACTATGTTTCCTGTTTATCAGCCATTTGAATTGGAGCGGGTGATGCCAGTATCTAGCGGAATAAAAACACGACCTTCAAATAAAACAGTGCTACCTCTTGGTGTAGATAGCACACCGGTTGTACATGCACAAGAACCAGCCCTACCACACATAACCCAAACTCTCGCAGATTGTACCCCTACTGCGATGGACAGAGAACCAGCTTCACCCAATCTAACCCCAACCCCAGCCGATAGTAACCCAGTTCCTATTGACACAGCACCATCTCCACCACAGAGCTCCCAAACAAGAGCAGTTAGTAAGGCAACTCCAGTGCCCAAAGGGCTAATACTATCACGACGAACCCCAACTCCACCAGTTAGTATGCCTATTCCTGTGGAGGAAGCACAACCAGCTAGTCGTAGTTTAGCATCTATCGCATTTGATGTTGTTAAATCGTATGTGCGTATCTTCCCATCTTGGAAATATTATACTAAAGATGAAGGAAAATGCCAGTTGCAGGTGTTTGTTCAGGAGTTATGTGTAAGTAATGTTATTCATGGCAATTACTTTGCTTCATCCCATACATCCTACCTCCATGATGGTTATAATACAACAAATTTTCCCATTTTTCTCTATAGAGAAGGACCGATTTGGAAACTCGGGATGAGGTAACATGTGCTAATACCTCTGCTATCTTCAAGAATGCTTGGTGGCAGTATCGAAATTACCTAAAGAAAACGTACTTCACCGGTAAAGAAACTCATCAAATTCCCTTACGTTCTCCTGAGACACATTTACTGGACGATGACTGGGAACGCCTTATTCTGTACTGGTCCCGAACCAAGAATGTGGTAAGGTCTATGAGCTCATTTTATATTTTTAAGTATTATATTTTTGCGTCTTACTGTACTCTATTCATGTAGAACAAGTGCCTAAACCTGAAGAACAATTGTTCTAATTTAAGATTCCATTGCTATCATAGTTCAAAAAAGCGCTAGGCGTTAATTGTGCGTTTTGCCACCGCCTTGCGCTTTACTGACCAAAGCGCATGCTTATGCACAGTTATGCACAGATTAAGCGTAGTTATGCGCAATGCATTTTGCCAACGCCTAGAGCCTAGGCGCGCTGAAGCGCTCGCTTAGGCGCGCCTTTTTTTAACTATGATTGCTTTGCTCTTGTATCACTGTATTTACTCACGCAAGCTTATTTTTAAATTGAAGGATCCAATCGAAACTCCAATGGCACAGCAGGTAGGTTTGCTCTTATCAATAGCTCTTTTGATTTCAATTTCAATTGTGTATACAATTGACTTTCATATCATGCACATTACTAGCATCACAATAGAGCCAATAGTGTTGTTGTACATGTAGACCCGTGGTACCCATCTGAAATCTTGTTGTGCCGTGTAGTTTCCCACGCTTTGTATTCTTTCACTGCTGCTTTGTGTTGAACTGATATGATTTGAACTATGTCTCTATTTTGATTTGGCAAGACAATGCAGTGACCATAGGACATAGATATATGTTTGTTTGATGCTTTTATTATGCTAGTACTTGGCAATAGAAGACTTGGTAGTTTAATCCTGTCCACCTTACTAATGAACTGGTTCACCAAAATGAGTTTCATATACTAGTACATGCTAAACTTGCTATGTGTCTGCTTGTTTCTTCTTTTAGAGTGCTGATATAATATTGGGGAAGAGTGCCTTATTAAGCAATGGTAAAGGAAGTAATGCAGATAAGGTTCAGGATAATGACACATCCTTGTTGGTCTCCTACAAAGCTGATAAAATAGCTAAGGAAGACTATCTTGAAGACAGTGAGACAACCCCAAAGTCCTGTCTTGGTTTAGTGTTCGAGTTACTGGCCACTACCGCTTGCACAAGCTATTCAAACTCACTGTGTGAATTAGTTCGGTTTCTTGAGTCTCAACTACAAGCTGAAAGACATCGATTAGTTGTGCAGTGACAAGAAGCGGAAGGACGGCGGAGGTCCCTGGAGCATTCAGATGCATACTTTCTTGTGCAACAGCAAGCGTTGGAGGATTTTAGCGCCAAACAGGACAAAGCTAATCAGCTCGATAAGCTTATTGCCAGCATGGTGGATACCCAGGATAACGTTTCTTGAACTCTTCAGAAGTTGTTTCAGTTATGCTCTTGTTTTGCTGCCGCGTTTATTTGCACGGGTGGCCAATTTTGATGGCCAGTGTATGTAATGTGCTTCTTTGTTCCCTATATTTGCACTGGTGGCGAACTTTGATGCCCAGTGGATGTAATATGTGTAATAGCGGTAATAGGCTAGCGTTAATTTCTTGCTTATTTATTTCCTTATTATCTTGTTTTGTTGTTTGCTTGTAGTCACACAATAGCCTATTTTTGGTAACTAGGCCAAAATAATCATGGCAACACACGGACTGTTGTAACCATGGGCCTCCTGCAGGCCGTATGATCCATGGGCCTTCTTCCGGCCGTAGGATCCATCGGCCTTCTATACAGGCCTTAGGGTCCATGGGCCTTCGACGGGCCGTTGAAAGTGCGTTATGTCGACTAGAGGGGGGTGAATAGGCGATTTTTATGAATTCTTCACTGAGGAATTTGCCGGTGAGGAAATTCCTTAGCGAAGAACTATTAGCAGCGGGATAAGTACTCAGAAGTAAGCGTAACAGAATACACGCATGGTCATCATGATGAAATGAAGACTAGCACAGAGTACAGAAAGCGTAATCACAGGATAACACAAGATGAAGACAAACAGACTGAAGAAATTGAACTGAGGAAATTGAGAAAGTCTTCAGTCAAAGTCTTCAAACACAGATATGAACAAACACTCAACACAGTAATGAGGAAATGAAAGGGTTGAGGAAATAGAACCAGTTAGGTTGGTGAAGACAATGATTTGGTAGACCAGTTCCAACTACTGTCTCAGTTGTACGTCTGGTTGGAGCGGCTGAGTATTTAAACTCGAGGACACACAGTCCCGGACACCCAGTCGCTGAGCACGCAGCTCAGGACACCCAGTCCTCACCGTATTCTCCTTGAACTGAGATCACACAGATCTCGTCCAATCACTCGTGGTAAGTCTTCAGGCGACTTCCAAACCTTCACAGACTTGGTCACTCGGCGATCCACAATTCCTCTTGGATGCTCTAGACCTTGACGCCTAACCGTCTGGAAGAAGCACAGTCTTCAAAGGTAACAAGCGTCAGATCCACGCAGGATCAATTTCTTCAGTGATGCTCAATCACTTTGGGGTTTGTAGGTGTTTGGGTTTGGGATTTCCTCACTTGATGATTTTCGCTCAAAGTCCTCGGAGGATGGGTTGCTCTCAAATGACAAGTGTCAAGTTCTCTCGGAGCAGCCAACCAGCTAGTGGTTGTAGGGGGCGGCTATTTGTAGCCTAGGGAGCAGCCCGACATGATAAGACATAAATGCCCCTCAATGATATGACCGTTAGGTGGATAAGATATTTTGGGACAGCTGGCGCGTAGCACAGCAACGGTCGGAAATTTGACTCTCAAATTCCTCAGGGCTATCATGTTCCTCATTGTGTAGGTAATTCGCACTGGCGAATTCCTAACTCCTCAGTCAGAACAAATTCATCAGCGACCAGAAGAACTTCGTCTCTGTCACTGAAGAAAGTGGCTGAAGTGTATGAGATTTCCAAAGGCTTCACTCGAAGGGATTGGTAGGTGTAGGATTTTGAGTTGAGCATCAGATGGAAATTTTTCCTTAGTATTTCCTCGACCCCCTTTAACAGTATGGTGTTTCCTATGACTCAAGATGGAGAAAATGAAACTACGAAAACAAAAGTCTTCACGCTTCATGTTCCACAAATGAATACCAAGTCTTCAAGGTCACACCAATTTCTTCACTTTCAAAGTCTTCAGAAAGTCTTCAGAATGTCAAAGTCTTCAGTTGAAGAACTTCATTTTTAGGGGTCGACTTTCTCTGTAAATATCAAACTCCTCATAGACTTATAGACCTGTGTACACTCACAAACGCATTAGTCCCTTAACCTATAAGTCTTCAATACACCAAAATCACTAAGGGGCACTAGATGCACTTACAATCTCCCCCTTTTTGGTGATTGATGACAACATAGGTTAAGTTTTCAACGGGGATAAATATATGAAGTGTATACACTGATATTGAGGAATTTGATTAGAAGATATAGAAGAACTCCCCCTGAAGATGTGCATAGTGAGGAATTTGCTTTTGAAGCATTGCACATTTGAAGAGTTGAATCATGGAGATCTCCCCCTATATCTTGTAATTCATACACGCATTTGATATATAATATGAAGAATTTGAAATGCATGGTGAAATATGGTGCCTGATGAGATTCAACATGCGTGCAATGTCATTAACGAGGAAATAAGCATGCAGAGCATAATGCAACAAAAGTATCAGTGCACCATCGGGTTTAAGATTACAACTCGATCCAAATAAAAGTCTCAGAAGAACGAGAGTTGTAACTTAAAAAATGCCCTTAATATAGACCCGCTTGAAGACTAACTCAGATTTCTCCCCCTTTGTCATCAAATGACCAAAAGGATTGAAACTGAGGACTAACGCCCCTGAAGAATTTCAAGTCGATGGAGGAGCGCCAGCATTGTCGGGCTTGTTTGTTGTAGTAGGGCATGCCGTAGTGTCGTCCAAATCTTCATACTCATCAGTGTCACGCAATGAAGAATAAGAGCTGGCCACCAAGGAAGGAACTTTGACCTTCTTGAATTTCTTTGGTGGAGGCGCAGACCAGTCAAATTCTTCCTTGAGACCCATATTCTTCAGATCTGCAGCGCTGTAGACATGAGAGAGAATAGCCCAGGTACGGTTGAAGGTTTCATGGAGGTAGTAGTGGTTCTTCTTCACTTCATTGTGTGTTGAGGTCATGTTGTGAAGAATTGAACCAAACTGACGCTTGACCCATTTATGATTGCGATCAACCTTCTGATGAAGACTGAGGATTAACTCACGGTCAGTCATCACCCTGGGTGTTGTGGCTTGAGGATTTTGCTTGGATGAGGTATTTGCGGCAGAGTCATGTGTGGCAGAATCGTCATTGGTAGAGTAAGATGCAGCCTTGCGAAATTGACCATCCAATGGACGAATGCCTTCATCGATCACAGCAGCGGCCTTGCCTTTATCATCAACTGATGAAACTGTCCGTTCGAGGACTTCAATGGGAGGCAAGTAGCTACCATGGTTCAGAGTGTCAGCTTTGTAATTCAGTGAAGATCTTGCCCTGATGAATCTCATAATCCAAGCAGCATAGGGCTTCAGCTCGAATGGTGACATAGCAATATTGGCCAGAGTCCTCATGAAGAAATCATGGAAGTTTATGGGAATGCCATGAATGATGTTGAAAAGCATATTCTTCATGATGCCAACGACTTCTTCATCATTTGAGTCGTGGCCTTTGATTGGACTCATTGTCTTCGTCAGAATTCGATAGACAGTCCGAGGCACATAGAGTAATTCCTTGACAAGGAATTTGGTTTGTGGGGGCCTGCCTTGGCTTCAAAGGCTTCATCAACACTTGCATATAGTGATTTCAAAGTTCTGGTTCGTTGTAGATACAACGAGCATCATCAAGTGGAGGACTGAGTGGTAGAGCACGAAGCAATTCAGTTGCAGGTGCCTTGTAGTGAGTATTTTCAGACATCCAGTCTAATACCCATGAGTTCACGTCTTCAGCGTCTCCGGTGATGTGCAGAGTTGCATAGAATTGAAGAATGAGTTCTTCATTCCAGTCACTGATATCAATGCAGAAGTTTAGAAGTCCTGCGTCGTGAAGAACACTGAGGACTGGCTCAAAGCCGGGCAGAGACTCCATGTCCACATGAGTAATATGTGCATGATCGAAGACTTTGTCTTTGTTGAAGAGCACTGAGGAATAGAAATTGGCTTAGCTGGCAGTCCAAAAACGCCTCTTCCTTATGCGAGCAGAATCATATGGATTATAATCAGTGAAGAATACATGCTCGGCAAAGAAATCTTCAGCCTTGAACTTCTGTTTGCTTGAGAATGAATTCTTTTGCTTTGGCAGAGGGGTGTCAGTGAGTTGCATCACCACCTCAGGAATCACGAGCTCAGGTTCTTCAGGCTGAGGAATTTCTTGTTCCTCAACAGGTGCAGTCTGAGGATCAGCAGCAGCAGGTTCATCAGCACTAGTGGCTGGAATTTCTTCATGCACAGAGAGAGTGGGTTGAGTTTCTTCAGAGCCCATTTGAACTGTTGGTGCAGGGGACTGAGGAATCTGTTGGATCGGGGTGAAGAGAGGAGTATTGGGATGCTGACTTTCCCAAAATTCATCATTCATCACAGGTGTGGTGCACCCAATATCCACATCTTCATCTTCAATTTCCTCAACACCAGCCTCTTCAACTATGAACTGAGGCATAGGTGAGAAAATGATTGGCGTTGAAGGGATTGCGTCCACTTCAATTTCTTCATCAATCTGCTCTGACGAAGCAGCACAATGATGTTCTTCATAAGATCCGATTGGGATCTCATAGTCTTCTCCAAAAGGAACAAGGTCCTTTGATGGCATGGAGGAAATTGGAACAGCATCAATTGGATTTTCGAGTGAGCTGGTCATTGGCTTCATTTTCTTCGCAGCCAAAGAATTTGACATAGCTGATGCCTTCCTTTTCTTCACTGCAGCTCGCTCTGCAGCCTTGGTCTTCTTCACATCAAATGCACATGGAAGAATTGGAGTTGGTGTAGGTGCAGATGGAGTTGAGGAATCTGGTGGATTTTCTTCAGGCGCAACTGATGCAGTTGCCCTGACTTCTTCAGTTTCTTCAGGCGCACCACAAGTGGATGCCCTGGCAATTTCTTCAGCGGCTGGAATGGGATCATCAGCCCTGGAAATAGCATTTTCATCAGCAGCCTGAACTTCATCAGCGGTGCTGGCATGTTCTTCAGTCGGCTAAGCTGAGACTTCAGCCTGAGGAATTTTATGTTGCGTTGGAGCAGCAACATTGGTGAATTTCTTCGTCAGGTTGACGAATCTGACTTTGGCTCCTTGCCAATCAGCATAGTAGGCATTAAAATCCTTGCTGAGGGCTTGAATTTCAGACTAAGCCTGGAGAAGTTCCTCAGGTGTCATTCTAACAACGTTTTTCTTCAGGAGCTTCTCCTTTCTGTATTGAGCTTTCTTAATCTCTCTTGCCTTTTCAAACTTCCATTTCTCTTCAGTGATGAAATGGGTCAGCATATGACTTTAACCAGCGGTCAGATGAAAATCAGGCATGGGGGTGTTTGGATCCTTGTGCCAGAGATCAATATAATCGAGGATTTTCCTCGGATCCAACAGCAGTGGCACAGATGTACCTTTGGCTCTAGCGGCCTTCACCTGTCTGTCTCTGATGATTTCTGCAAGTTCATCATCAGAAGCTTCATCATCAGAAGGCACATGGAATGCGACTTGTTTCTTCTTTGGACTTGGCCGATGACCTCGTCCAGCTGTTGCTTTGGTCTTCAGCAGAGTTGGGCCAGATGATGACTTTGGTGCAGCTGAGGAACTTGCTGAAACACCAGAGGCAATCGAGAAACCAGCAGTCCTTCGACATGTAGTCAGATGCATAGGAGCTGAGGACTTTGAAGGAGCAGTAGCAGTGTGAGGAATTTGCCGTGAGGGCACTGCTGAGGAACTTTGCCGTGAGGGCGCTGCTGAGGATCTTGGCCGTGAGGGCGCTGTTGGTGAAGCACTTGGCTTACGAGCAGGCTTCTTAGGCATGGATTTCCTTGGTTTGACCGAGGCCTCAGTAGCAGTAGCAGTGGCAGAATCCTCATTGAATTTCTTCACTGCCTCCTTGGCTTGTCTTGCCAATTTAGCTTGGCGCTTAGCCCATTCTTCAAGAAAGTCCTCACCACGTTTGATGCTTGTGGGGTCAGCTACTTGGCCAGGTGCCAATGGAGCTCTTGGGCATGGAGGATTCAGGGAGAATTTCTTCATGTACTTTGGAGTCACATATCTGTATTCCCTCCATTCCCTTGCCCATCTCCGTTCAATCTTCTGAATGCGCACCTTGCGCTGATTTTTATTTTCTTTGCCAAATTTTGCTTCATCAGGTGTGCAATAGTCAGCATAAATTTCCTCAGGGATTTCAAACGCAGTCATAACCTCAGGTTTCTTTCCTCCTTTCTGCGGCTTCTTACCGTCTGCCATATTCTTCAGTTGAGGAATTTGAACAAATGAGTTCTCTGAAGAAGTATGCAGTTTTTCTTCGAGGAACGCTGCAAATGAGTTAAGTTGATGAGAACCTAGTGATTCAGCAGTAGACATGAGTACCTGTGAATAGAGTACAGGTGCGAGGAATTTGGAGAGGTCATATGTGTTCTGAGAAGGTTTTTGAAAAGAACAAGTTTTGAGGAATTTGACCAGATGAACCTTGAGGAATTTCACTAAGCGTTCTTGTCTTAGGTTCCAGAGTTATGCAGATCGAAGATCCACACAATTAGGGAATCTTGAAGAAAATGGTTGCTTAGAGAAATAGTTCAAGATCATATGATGTGTGTGGTGTTCGTATGTGTGAAGATTTGAAGAATAAACACCTTTGAAGATTTTCAGGAAAGCTTGAGAATCAAAGCGAGTAATAAAAGTAACTTTTAATTACCCGAAGTGAAGAACACGACGAACTGAGAAGAACAGAAGGGAAGTTCATCAGGTTAGATCTTCCTTGCCCTAACTCGGCGGAGGAAGACAGCTACGGCGGCGGCGGAGTGAAGAATTCCGCGGCCGGTGTGAGTACGACGACGACGAGGTCGAGGTAGCGAAGCTCTTCCTCACCGGCGACGATGGAGTAGCGGCGGCGCTAGGGTTTGAGGAGCTCGAGCAGGAGAGAGAGGTCGAGCGGAGTAAATGAAGTGAGGAAGGGGAGAGGGGTATTTATAGACACGGTGAAAAATTGTTCGCCCGAAGATTTAGGACGAACGTGCCCCTGACCATTCTCCTTCTCATGACATGTGTCATCCATGTACTGTGTAGTGGAGATCGTGTACGATCGTGGGTGAATAGAATAATGCATCATGGGATGCGGAACAGTTTGAGCGGCAAAACCGAAAATTTGGATAAGATTTGTTTTAATGTTTCGTTCGCAATTTCTTCAGCTGACAAGGACACAGTGAAGATTTTGAACGAGTTTCAAATGGAACGCACATGAAGAATTTGTGAATAGATTGGGTTGAGTATAGCATAGAGGGGGAAGGGTCCGATCACATTCACTTAGCAGAAAAAGCAACTTGAAGAAATAGCTATAAGTGAATGTTGTAGAGGACATAAACTCATATATATATATATATATATATATATATATATATATATATATAGCCAATAAAGAAACACGAAGGAAACACTGAAGATTTTGCAAAGTTGAAGAATTTGAAAAACTGAAGAATTTCAAAACTGAGGAAAAACTCAAATTGAAGATTTTCAACTTTTTGTGGTGGCGTGACCCACCGTATAAGAATGATGATTTCAGACACCGCGTACAATTGTTGTAGGGTTCTGAGAATCAAATTCTTCATTAATTTCTTCACACTTAGAGTGTTATTCTTCATTGATTGAAGAAAAATGTTTCTTCATGTGTTGCACATCTAAGTCATCAATTTTGCATAAGTGTTAGGATGTGTGTCCTTTTCAAAGAACATTCGAAGATTCTAAGATATTTAGCTCACACCGCAACTTGCTAAATCTCTTCTCATCCAAGGGCTTAGTGAAGATATCAGCTAACTGTTCTTCAGTCTTCACGTGCTCGATGGAGATGTCGCCCTTCAACACATGATCACGAAGAAAATGATGACGAATCTGAATCTGCTTTGTCTTTGAGTGCTGAACTGGGTTGTGAGCAATCTTGATGGCACTCTCATTGTCGCAGAGGAGAGGCACATTCTCCACGTTGACGCCATAGTCCTTGAGCGTTTGCTTCATCCAAAGCAGTTGAGCACAACAAGAGCCAGCAACAATGTATTCAGCTTCCGCAGTAGACAGTGATACGCAGTTCTGTTTCTTCGAGGACCAACAGACCAAAGATCGTCCGAGGAAATGACAAGTGCCAGAAGTTGACTTGCGGTCCACACGATCACCAGCATAGTCAGAGTCAGAATATCCAATGAGATCAAAAACAGAGCCCTTGGGGTACCATAATCCTAGTGTTGGTGTGTGAGCTAGATATCGAAGAATATGCTTCACAGCCTTATGGTGTGATTCCTTCGGTGCAGCTTGAAATCGGGCACACATGCAAACACTAAGCATTATATCTGGCCCAGATGCACATAAGTACAATAAAGAACCAATCATGGAGCGGTATACCTTGTGATCGAAGTCAATACCATTTTCATCAGTGCATAGATGGCCTTTTGTGGGCATAGGAATTTTGACGCCTTTGCAATCTTGCATGCCGAATTTCCTCAGTACATCTTTGAGGTATTTCTCCTGAGATATGAATATGCCATTGCGCCGTTGACGAATTTGAAGACCTAAAAAGAATTTCAACTCTCCCATCATAGACATTTGATATTCTTCACTCATCATATAGGCAAATTCATCACTATAACGTTGGTCAGTACAGCCAAAGATAATATCATCAACATATATTTGGCACACAAATAGTTCACCATCATAAGATTTAGTAAAGAGAGTAGGGTCGAGTGAACCGGGTGTGAAGCCATTCTTCACGAAGAATTCCTTCAATGTATCATACCACGCCCGAGGGGCTTGCTTGAGGCCATAGAGGGCCTTATTAAGTCTGAAGACTTTGTCAGGATTCTTTGGATCTTCAAAACCTGGGGGTTGAGCAACATATACTTCTTCCTCAAGCTTACCATTGAGGAATGCACTTTTCACATCCATTTGATATAAGATGATATCATGATGATTAGCATAAGCAAGTAATATGCGAATAGCCTCAAGTCTAGCAACAGGTGCAAAAGTTTCATCGAAATCAATTCCTTCAACCTGTGTGTAGCCTTGAGCTACCAGTCGTGCCTTATTCCTTACCACAAGGCCATTTTCATCTTGCTTGTTGCGGTAGATCCACTTTGTGCCAATGATATTATGCTTGTGAGGATCTGGACGTTTGACCAGTTCCCAGACATTGTTGAGCTCGAACTGATGTAATTCTTCTTGCATAGCCTGAATCCACTCCGGCTCCAAGAATGCTTCATCTACCTTAGTGGGCTCTGTGATAGAGACAAAAGCATAGTGCCCACGAAAGTTAGATAAATGTGAAGCTTTTGAGCGTGTGAGAGGACCTGGCGCTTCAATGTCATCGATGATCTTGTCAACTTGTACTTCTTTTGCTACGCGAGGATGAGCTGGTTGACGTCGAGGTATTTGGTCATTTTCCTCAGCACCATTGGTCTTCAGGTGCGTCAGCTCGATGTTCTTCGCGTACTGGAATGAATTCTTCAGCAAATTCTTCAGTAGGAATGACATCTTCAGTTGCCTTGAACTTGATAGAATCCTCAGGTGCTGGTTCATCTAACACAGAAGGTAGGTGCTCTCTTTGCGAGCCATTAGTTTCATCGAACCGCACATCTACAGTTTCAACAATCTTGTGAAGAACAATGTTGACGACTCTGTAGGTGTGCGAGTCCTTTCCGTAACCAAGCATAAAACCTTCATGTGCTTTCGGTGCGAATTTAGAATTGTGGTGAGGATCTCTAATCCAGCATTTAGCACCGAAGACTTTGAAATAACTCACATTGGGTTTCTTGTCAGTGAGGAGTTCATAGGCCGTCTTCTTGAAGAATTTGTGAAGATGTACTCTGTTGATGAAGCGGCACGCAGTATCAATTGCATCAATCCAAAAACGATCAGGTGTTTTGTATTCATCAAGCATAATGCGAGCCATCTCAACAAGAGTTCTGTTCTTGCGCTCCACGACGCCATTTTGCTGAGGAGTATAAGGAGCAGATAACTCATGGGTAATGTCGGGGATATACCCCGCGGTGTAAACCGGCCGGAAGTTAACCCGGCCGGACTTGGCGGTTTATTTGAGGTCCCGCTGGCACTTGGCGATATTCATCTGGTGACCCTCCCAGACCTGGCGATTTACCAGCAACCCGCCAGGACGTTGTAACTCACTTGTGACCTGGCGGACAGGTCAGAGGAGCGACAAGACCCGGTGGCCCGTCTGGCGGTTCATGAAGGCCGGTTCGACTATTGTGGGCCGGTTTAAGAGGAAAGGCATGAGGAATATTTACCTTACAAGGAGTTAAGACCAGGACTTGTATCTGGTTTGTATTAGAGATAGACTAGTCCTAATCCTAATAGGACTCCACATGTAACCCGCCCCTTCAACATATATAAGGAGGGGCAGGGCTCCCCAAGGAGGGACAAGCGATAGGCTACAAGCAAGAAGAAACAATCTTAGGGCTAGACACAAAGAGGAGAGCCTGTTTACGGCGACTCCCTCGTGATGATAATGAGACCTAGGCTCAAACAGCATGTAGGGTTTTTACCGAATGATGTTTCCCGGGGCCCGAAGCTGTCTAAATCCTTGTCTTGCGTGTTGAGTCTCTCGATCCCGATCAACCCCTTCAAGCTACCACATAGATGCGTTGGCCTCGCGACTAAGTCCTGACACTAAGGACATCTGCCGTGAGAAATCCACGACAGTTGGCGCCCACCGTGGGGCCCGCGCACGGTGGTGTTGAGTTCTTGAAGGGATCCATTCCAGGGTTTCGAAGAGATTGCGATTTTCGGGATAAAGAAGAGCCGGTACAGAATAGTCACGAAGGATAAACCGGCGTGGATAACCTAGAGCAGAGCCAGCAAGTTTTTTGTCGTTCCAGAGTCGTCGCCGAACTTTGAAGTGGGCATATATGAGATTGAGATGAAAGATTTAAGAGTTACGCGCATGCGGCCAGGCGATCCGCCCAGATCGATTTCCGTTGCGCCGTTCTGCAAAGTCGCCGAGACCGATAGAAAGATTCCCTGGGCGTCGTTGCAGAAATCCACCGAATGCGTCTCGTTTTCCGGATCGAAGTTAAAAATTGCTGCGGCTGCGAGTAGCCAGTCAAGAAAATACGATCACATCTTACCATCTACGAACAAGTACACAAGACCTAAATTGCTGCTACTACTGGTACTTGTCAGATCAGAAGACTCTCCCAAGGGAATCATCCATAAATTGCTACGTGCAGACGGGTCAAAACCAAAGAAACATCAAGTGCTACTAGTACTCAGTTACGTGATTACACGAAGCTGCGATCAATTTAAGCTGCTGGTACTACCCCAGGTCAGTGTACAAAAGAAGGAAAAGGAAAGGAGTGCTTCGAGTGGGATTGTAACTTAGCTGTCAAATCTGACTATTGATCCTCCAATCTTCAAGAGAAGCAGGGCAACATACAGACCATGTTCGGTCCAAGTTCCAATAAAAGAAAAAAAAGGGACAAAAGAAAAGAGAAGAAGATGCCTTTCCAATTATTTTGCTTTCCAAATAAGTCACAAGGGAACTTGTGCATCAGTCAAACACGAGAGGGCCAAGTTAACATGCATGCAGGCTTCGTCAAAGTCCTTCACGTGCTAGCTCCAAGGGCAGTACTACTCCATGCGTTCCTCTGTCTACACAATGGCCAAAGTTTTTGAAGATGGAGGCTGGCGTCTCTAGTATTTCGCTTCCACGGGCGACATCCAATGTCGTCGCGTCCACATCCAGCACCTCTGCATTGACAGTCGGCCTTCAGTGTCATCGCGTCCGCGTCTGGCACTCCCATGCCGACGGACGACCTCCAGCGTTTTCGTCTGCTACTGCTGTCTTCGCCTCTGCCGCGTACCTGCCGGCGACGTGCCCTTACGATCTAGCGTCGTTGGCTGCGGCCCTCTGCCTCAAGTCGCTGCTGCAGATTGCCTCCACCGGTTCAAACCGTCGTCACTGCCTGCCTCGGCCGACAGCCAGAGCATCACCAATT
Organism: Triticum aestivum; assembly: GCF_018294505.1. Taxonomy (NCBI): domain Eukaryota; kingdom Viridiplantae; phylum Streptophyta; class Magnoliopsida; order Poales; family Poaceae; genus Triticum; species Triticum aestivum. Next base: position 585,007,588 of record NC_057807.1, on the reverse strand, counting down.
CGCCGCAACGCTCCGTGCCACTTCCATATATGTCGACCCGCTGTCTGTGCAGAGTCGGCCTTCGCCCCCAGCCTCGCTCCCATCTTAAAGCGCCATCACCTCCTCTTGCTCTGCGCGCTCGCGCTGAACCGGCCACGACCACGCCCCTCCAAGTCGCCTCTACCACGGCCGGCTTCAACAACAACTTCGACATCCACTGTTGACAAATTTCGGAGTCCATCACACCCGGCTTCACCAACATCGTGATCTTCTTCGACTCGAGCTAAGAAGGCTCGGATCATGCCACCTCCGGTTCAGCAATCTTGCGCTATGAAGTCTTCAAAATTCCGGCTCTCGCCGCTGTCTCCAGCCGTTAGTCAGGTTACCTGCTTACGACTCCCGCTGGACCATCTCCGACTTCGCTGGCTTATGCCACATCATAAAAACAAGCTAAGTCACTTTTACATTTAAATTTTATTTTTTTCCAGCCAATTAAATATATCCGGCACCTTTGAGTTAATCTTGGGGGCTATCATTTCTTCTCATAAAGTTGAGTCGTAAGGTTACCAAAGAGGACTATTTGCCACGATGCACAGTTCAAACATGGGTGCCCTACATATCAACGAAATAATTTTATGTTTGTTCTTTACTAAGTCAGATGCAACTCGTAACCGACCAAGTAGTGGGTATGGTATTGTCAATCGACTCTGATGCTTATCATGGACTTTGTTGGCCTTGAATATATCATATTCCACGAAAAAAGTCCACGCGTGAGCCTACTTAGTCGAGTTAAACGATTAACAACTTGAACACAAGTTGACAAAGTCATCAAAATTATTATTTAATTTTGTTTTATATATCACGAATGGTGTAATGCATTCATGTGTTTTATTTCAGGAACAAAGAGCTTGAAGATGACTCCTCGAGTCGCCTCAAGCCTCGGGGGCTATCAAGCCAGAATTTGTGAAAAAATGGATTTTGTTCGTTACCAAAACACAAGTTCACATACTCTCTCGTCCGCGCCGGCTTACAACGTCGTGTCCGGTTCATCTATCTAAGCCGCTTCTGATGATGCGGTCGTCCTTGCCATCCATCTCTCGCGGCCTGGTCTACATCAACATACCAGGCCGCACATGTCTGCATGAGCAAGTCACAGCTTGGGTAGCCCGGTTTTCTTTCAAATTGGAGGCAAATTATCATATACTATCAACCGCCGTCTGCACTGGGTGGCTCAATGGGCAGGCGCACAAGTCACCGCCACTACAGTTTTGATTAAATTCAAATCGCCAGTTGGAAGGAACTATTGGCCGAATTGCTGACACGGCTCATACGGGATCATTTATAACCCGCCGCAGTCACCTCAACCTTCTGTGGATTCACATCGTGCTATCAACACCAATGATATACAAGTTATGTCAGTTTATATCATGGTCAAATATGAAGAGTTTCAAGCCAACTCCTCGAGTCACCTTGAGACTCGGGGGCTATGATGACATGACTCAGCAAATCTTGCTAGTTTCAGCAAATTTAAGAACCCCAGGACGATGGAGGGAAAGATAACCCGGTCCAGGAGGCTACTGTTATTTGAAGGCTGTCAGAAAATTTCCGGCTTAGAAAGTATATGACAGTTACAAAATCCCGGCTCAATAAAGAAGATCCGGGTCATCAGAAAGGATTCCGGTTTAAAATCCGGCTCAAGGGAAGTCAGTCTCATTGAAGCTCTCAAATATCTGGTTTACAATCCGGTTCAAGGGAAATCTGTTCTCCCACAAAGCTCTGAAGCGCCCAAATCCGGTTTAACAATGTCCAGTTCAAAAAGGAATTAACTTCTCGCAAGTTCGAGTTTAAAGACCGTCAGAAAATTTCTGGCTGAAAATGAAGATTCCGGTTTAAAATCCGGGTCAAGGGAAAGATGTCTCCCACAAAGCTTTGAAGCTCTCAATATCCGGTTCAAGATCCCGGTTCAAGAAGAATTTATCTCTTGCAAAAAAGTTAAAAATTACCGAAGAGGACCTGCTGCCATGATGCGCGGTTCAAACATGGGTATCCTGCCTTATTGGCATAACATATTATTGATCACATGGGGGCTTCTGCTTCATAAAGCGGGGTCTCTGTTCTTTTTTACATCATGCGTGGTTACACGGAGGTTCTGTCTTAAAGCGGCCTCCGGTTTACCTCTTGGGTTAGCTTTTCAAAGCACCATGTTATATCACTTGGGGCCTTGGTTGTGTCCGAACCAATGCGACACCTTTTGATAGGCGAAAGCCACCAGATCACTTGGGGACATGGTCAAGTCTGAACCAGTCACGCCTCTTGATCGGCCTAAGGCCACAGAATCACTTGGGGGCTTGGTCGAACCCGAACCATTGCCACGCCTTTTGATCGGCATAAATGCCACGGTTTCATTTGGGGACCTGGCTGACTTGAACCATTGTCACTCCTATTGGGGGCTTGGTCCTGTCCGACCGTGGTAACACCATCTGATCAGCTCAGTAAAGCATGTTTTTTGCAAACGGTTTTATCATTGCCTTGGCTTCCATACTTTTTTCATAACTGTTATTTGATTTTTGTTGCGGTTTTTAAACCGACATTGTTAATCCGGAGACTATCTGCCCGATTTGATTTTATGTTACCGTCTTATTATGGAGTAAACCGGTGTTCATTAACCCGGCTTGACTTTCAATTACAAATTGTCCGTACATGATCAAATCATAATCTGGAGACTATCAGCCCGGTTTGGTTTGACTACGAGTCGCCAGTATTATATATGGTTAAACCGGTGTTTATCACAACCCGGTACGGTTTATCATCAACCGGCACAGTATGAAAGGTGTTATCATTACTCAAGATTGGGGTTATCACCCTTACTACAAAAAGTTGGTAAACCAATGATGTGATTCAATGTCACGGGTATGATATATTTCATTGATTATTCTTAAGTGCAGCCTTGGTTATAAACCTGGGTTATATGTTGGGCATTATGACCCGTCCGGCGGTAAACCGCCAGGACACTTTAAACTTGTTGTATGCAGAGACAGGTTGAATAAAGCATGATGATAAATTATCCGGTGTTTGTTAACCCGGCCTGGCTTTGGACTATAAGTCGCTAGTACATATTTGGATTGCGCCATTGGAATCATGCGCTTATAAATCATTGGGTTATATTATTCAAATAGCCAAACTTGGCTGAATTTTCATTATGATATTGAATGAATAAGGTTTTTCATACCAGATTATATTATCTTGAATAGCCAACATGGCTAGTTTTTTATTATGGTTATCAATAACCAATATTATGATTGAGGTTTTCAAAGTCTCTTCAGCGCAATGGCTATTATTTTATCAATGGGTATGATTTATTCTATAATGGAGGAAATTGTCCCGAGTCGCTGCAGGCTTACAACCCGGCACTTGGGGGCTACATTATTTAAGTTGAGATTACATCAAATATGCAAGTCTCATGTCGCTGCAAGCATGCACCATGACACTTGGGGGATAATGCAAAGTCATTCTTTGTTCATCTTATTGAAGACCCAACTCATCACATTATAATGAGTCGGCCCTTGGGGGCTACCAATTGCTCCTGTCAACAGTTGAGGGTACAAAACTTTTTATTCATTATATTGAAGGGTCCACTGCTCAGTTGGTAAAGCACAAGGCTCTTAACCTTGTGGACGTGGATTCAAGTCCCATGATGGGGGTTACATCATATGATGTTATTTTCATTGAATTATATATTAAGTCCCTGCTCATTATTGCATAATGACCCGGCCCTTGGGGGCTACACTGGTTGAAGTTTTTATGAGTATAAGACAATTACAAGTCCCAGGTTGCTGCAAGCATGACAACCCGGCACTTGGGGGCTACATAATATGGAGTATTCAGTTTTTACTAAGTGACTGGGATGAACAACATGGATTTCTTCTTAAGTGGCAGTATTTATATTGAAGCAAGTCTTAAGCAATCACTTTGTTCTGCTCAAAGACTTGGGGGCTACAGGTATTATATTATTATCAAAGAAATATTTTCAAATTCTCTGATTGAGCAAACTAGGTTGACCCGGCGTCACCAATCATTATGACCCTGTGGCTGCAACCCGACAGTCTTTGGCAATGATAAAACTGGCAAGTTCTGCATCTTCAAACCGGTTGAATATCAGATGAGTATTTCAAGACCAATATTTCTTAAACTGGCGCTTTGGAAGCCGATTCAAGTGGATTATTCTTCACAATATTTTTTTCTATAAGAAGCCAACATCAGCAATCTGAGTATGAAGCTGGTTATTGACCCGGATTTCCTAGAAGGAGGAAATGACAAGGACTTAAGGACGATCAGGTGCCGGTCTACAAGAATTCTTAACCCGGAGCACAACCTGCCAAATTTGTTCTGATGTTTATTTTGCAGCATAAGTTTACCATGGATAAATCCAAGCTAAACTTGGGGGCTAATGTCGGGGATATACCCCGTGGTGTAAACCGGCCGGAAGTTAACCCGGCCGGACTTGGCGGTTTATTTGAGGTCCCGCTGGCACTTGGCGATATTCATCTGGTGACCCGCCCAGACCTGGCGATTTACCAGCAACCCGCCAGGACGTTGTAACTCACTGGTGACCCGGCGGACGGGTCAGAGTAGCGACAAGACCCGGTGGCCCGTCTGGCGGTTCATGAAGGCCGGTTCGACTATTGTGGGCCGGTTTAAGAGGAAAGGCATGAGGAATATTTACCTTACAAGGAGTTAAGACCAGGACTTGTAACCGGTTTGTATTAGAGATAGACTAGTCCTAATCCTAATAGGACTCCACATGTAACCCGCCCCTTCAACATATATAAGGAGGGGCAGGGCTCCCCAAGGAGGGACAAGCGACATGCTACAAGCAAGAAGAAACAATCTTAGGGCTAGACACAAAGAGGAGAGCCGGTTTACGGCGACTCCCTCGTGATGATAATGAGACCTAGCCTCAAACAGCATGTAGGGTTTTTACCGGATGATGTTTCCCGGGGCCCGAAGCTGTCTAAATCCTTGTCTTGCGTGTTGCGTCTCTCGATCCCGATCAACCCCTTCAAGCTACCACATAGATGCGTTGGCCTCACGACTAAGTCCTGACACTAAGGACATCTGTCGTGACAAATCCACGACAGGTAATACCAAGTTCATCAAGATAGTCATCAAGACCGGAATTCTTGAACTCAGTTCCATTGTCACTTCTGATGTGCTTGATCTTCACACCAAAGTTGGTTGAAGCCCTCGAGGAAAATCGTTTGAAGACTTCCTGCACTTCATGTTTGTAAGTGACAATGTGTACCCATGTATATCAAGAGTAATCATCAACAATGACAAAACCATATAGAGAAGCAGCATTAGTGACTGCTGAGTAATGATTAGGTCCGAAGAGGTCCATGTGAAGCAATTCGAATGGACGAGTAGTGGTCATGATAGTCTTCGCTGGATGCTTGGCCTTGGTCATTTTTCCAGCTTCACAGGCTCCGCGTAAGTGATCCTTGAGGAATTTGACATTCTCAATGCCAATGACATGCTTCTTCTTCGCAAGCGTGTGCAAATTCCTCATGCATGCGAGACCAAGTCGTCGGTGCCATAGCCAGCCTTTTGAAGCTTTTGCAAGTAGGCACACGGCTGGTTGTGGTCCTGTAGAGAAATCAACAATATACAAATCTCCTCTCCTAAAGCCTTCGAAGACTTTGGAATTGTCAGCTTCCATAATCACAACACAGCGATACTTGCCAAAGACAACAACCATATCAAGATCATAAAGCATTGAGACTGACATGAGGTTGTATCCTAAGGACTCAACAGGCATGACTTTGTCCATGTGTTTATCCTTAGAGATCGCAACCTTACCAAGACCCAATACCTGACTTTTGCCTTTGTCAGCAAAGATGATATGCTTCAGATGTGACGGTAATAAAGGAGCATCCATCAAAAGATTCTTGTCACCAGTCATGTGATTTGTACATCCACTATCGAGGACCCATTCAGTGGTTTTGGGTTGATCATCCTGCAGATGAATTAGTGTAACTTACAATCTCATATGCTTCATCAGTGAAGAATATGATATTAAGCTCATCAGATGAATTTCATCAAGCGGTAAACAGATATAGCAGTATGAGGACGTGTGAAATGAAAGTTCATTTCATCATGGTTAGCCTGCGTCCTTTCAGGCAATTTTGTCAGGTCCCCAGCAATCTCTTCAGACGTTAAGGCACGTCTGGAGACCTGACCCTGCAGAAGAGATTAGTTCTTTTTCTTCACCACCCACATCTGAAGAGGTGGCAAAGAGTTCATCACTCTACGAGCACCATACGAGAATGGTGGCATAGAAGCCAAACCATTTCATTTCACATAAGAGGGGTTAGGGTAAGCATATGAATAAGCAGAGAAATTCTTCGAGGACTTATGAACATAATGATTTGAAGAATAATGCGCATATTCGTAGCCCTTAGCTCTACCCTGCGAAACAGATTTGTTAGCACGATGATAGTCATATGAGGACTTTGATCCATTTGAGGAATTTGATCCACATGAGGAATTTGGTCCATATGAGGACTTGGATCCATATGAAGAATTAGGTCCATATGAAGAGTTTGTTCTGGGGTTCCTATTCTTCACAGGTGGTGTCATGAGGACATTCACGTGAAGACTTTCAACATAACTTTTGGGAACCCAGATTTTCTTCATAGGGGAACCGTTCCTGCAGTTAGTCCCAACATATCTAGCAAATACTTCACCATTCTGATTTTTGAACAGTTTATAGTTGGAGTCAAATGACTCATCAGAAGAATGAGGAGATTCACATGTAAAGCCAGATAACATGGATGGATCAACTGGAGGTCCCTTTGCAGCAACCCATGAGGTTTTGGGATACTGCTCAGGCTTCCAATATGTTCCATCAGCATTAAGTTTCCTCTCAAAGGCAATACCCTCTTTCCTAGGGTTTCTGTTGAGGATCTGCTTTTTGAGCACATCACAAAGAATCTGATGCCCTTTGAGGCTTTTGTACATGCCTGTCTTGTACAATTCCTTCAGCCCTGCATCGTCAGTGATACTAGAAATGTCCTCAGATGAGGAATTAGTGATAGCAGAGGTAGGTGAAGAATTTGTAACAGTTGAAGCATTTGAACATTCAGGTGAAGAATTAGCAGATTCACGTTCAATGCATTTTAAGCATGGATGAACAAATTCTTCCTGAGAAGTGCTGATTTGTTGAGCAAGTAATGAATCGCGCTCCTTTTGAAGATCTTCAAAACTCACTCTTAGCTTCTCAAGATCTTGCTTTCTTTGAAGAAATTCATAAGAAAGTTTCTCATGATCAGATAAGAGAGTGTTATGATGACTTTGAAGATTATCAAACCTAGACTGAAGTCTCTGAAGATTTTCAGTCAGGGCTTTAGTGCGATCCATTTCTTCACCCAACACATCATCACTTTTGTCTAGCATGTTTTGAACCTTTTCCAAGGCATGTTGTTGTTTGGTGGCAATGCAAACAAGTTTGGTATCACTAGGTTCAATATCATCATCAGATTCACAGTCACTAAATTCAGATGAGGAACATTCGGTTACCTCGACACCCTTTGCCATGAGACATGATGTAGAAGATGATGATTCTGGTTCGAAAGTCATCGTTTTGAGAGATTCCTTGAAGTCCTCAAACCAAGGATCATGACGGGTTCGATGACCTTCATAGACATCGGAGATTCGGTCCCAGATAAGCTTTGCATTGCAAAGATGCATAATGAGCCTGAATTGGTCTCTGGATAGACAGGAACAGATGATATCCTTCGCCATGCAGTCAAGTCGAGTGTATTTGCGAATATCATCTGCGTTCGCCGACATGCATAAATCAGTATGACCAATCTCAGTGACGGTCCACAGCTTGCTGTCCCTTGCCATGAGGCGCTTCCTCATCATGGCCTTCCACTTGGGATAATCATCACAGTCAAAGATAGGGCATGTCATTTTCTTCATACCTGCGGTCGACATAACTAAAACTCCGGACGGTTAAACCAAAATCACACAGAACAAGGGAGTACCTTGCTCTGATACCAATTGAAAGTGCGTTATGTCGAGTAGAGGGGGGTGAATAGGTGATTTTTATAAATTCTTCACTGAGGAATTTTCCGCTGAGGAAATTCCTTAGCGAAGAACTATTAGCAGCGGAATAAGTACTCAGAAGTAAGCATAACAGAATACACGCATGGTCATCATGATGAAATGGAGACTAGCACAGAGTACGGAAAGTGTAATCACAGGATAACACAAGATGAAGACAAACAGACTGAAGAAATTGAACTGAGGAAATTGAGAAAGTCTTCAGTCAAAGTCTTCAAACACAGATATGAACAAACACTCAACACAGTAATGAGGAAATGAAAGGGTTGAGGAAATACAACCAGTTAGGTTAGTGAAGACAATGATTTGGTAGACCAGTTCCAACTGTTGTCTCGGTTGTACGTCTGGTTGGAGCGGCTGAGTATTTAAACTCGAGGACACACAGTCCCGGACACCCAGTCGCTGAGCACGCAGCTCAGGACACCCAGTCCTCACCGTATTCTCCTTGAACTGAGATCACACAGATCCCGTCCAATCACTCATGGTAAGTCTTCAGGCGACTTCCAAACCTTCACAGACTTGGTCACTCGGCGATCCACAATTCCTCTTGGATGCTCTAGACCTTGGCGCCTAACCGTCTGGAAGAAGCACAGTCTTCAAAGGTAACAAGCGTTGGATCCATGCAGGATCAATTTCTTCAGTGATGCTCAATCACTTTGGGGTTTGTAGGTGTTTGGGTTTGGGATTTCCTCACTTGATGATTTTCGCTCAAAGTCCTCGGAGGATGGGTTGCTCTCAAATGACAAGTGTCAAGTTCTCCCGGAGCAGCCAACCAGCTAGTGGTTGTAGGGGGCGGCTATTTATAGCCTAGGGAGCAGCCCGACATGATAAGACATAAATGCCCCTCAATGATATGACCGTTAGGTGGATAAGATATTTTGGGACAGCTGGCGCGCAGCACAGCAACGGTCGGAAATTTGACTCTCAAATTCCTCAGGGCTATCATGTTCCTCACTGTGTAGGTAATTCGCACTGGCGAATTCCTAACTCCTCGGTCAGAACAAATTCATCAGCGACCAGAAGAACTTCGTCTCTGTCACTGAAGAAAGTGGCTGAACTGTATGAGATTTCCAAAGGCTTCACTCGAAGGGATTGGTAGGTGTAGGATTTTGAGTTGAGCATCACATGGAAATTTTTCCTTAGTATTTCCTCGACCCCCTTTAACAGTACGGTGTTTCCTATGACTCAAGAAGGAGAAAATGAAACTACGAAAACAAAAGTCTTCACGCTTCATGTTCCACAAATGAATACCAAGTCTTCAAGGTCACACCAATTTCTTCACTTTCAAAGTCTTCAGAAAGTCTTCAGAATGTCAAAGTCTTAAGTTGAAGAACTTCATTTTTAGGGGTCGACTTTCTCTGTAAATATCAAACTCCTCATAGACTTATAGACCCGTGTACAATCACAAATGCATTAGTCCCTTAACCTATAAGTCTTCCATACACCAAAAACAATAAGGGGCACTAGATGCACTTACAGCCATAGGGTCCATCGGCCTTCTGCGGGCCGTAGGGTCCATGGGCCTTCTACGGGCCGTACGATCCATGGGCCTTCTACGGGCCGTACTATCCATTGGCCTCATATGGGCCGTAGGATCCATGGGCCTTATACGGGGCATATCATCATTTCACCAATCATGGGTCGTAGTATTTGTGGACCATAATGGGCTGTTAATAGGCCGTATTTGATAACCCTATGAAAACAGCCCAAGTGGTTTTTTTACATGAAAACGGCCCAATGTATTAACGGTCCGCAAACGGACCGACTGTAACGATGGGCTGAATTTGGCCCACAAGCAGAAAATGACAATAACAGGCCGTATGTAATCGAATGCTGCAAATGAGCCCAAGAATCAATAGGCCCTGAGAAGGCCGAAAGACAACTTGGGCTGGAAACAGACCAATGAAATAACGGGCCGTTAATGGGTATAACGTGATACACTGTTCATTACGAGCCAGTTTCACCACGGGCCGTTAATGGGCCAAGAGTTACAAAGGGCCTCATATGGGCCGAAAGAAGTCATGGGCCACACATGGGCCGGAAGTTAAAACAGGTTGGAATCATATTGGACGGCCCAGATGATGCTACTGGGCCTAATTCGGATAGGGCGTAACGGGCCCTGGGTTAGCGGGCAGTAAATGGGCTACATGCAAACAGGCCGTTAACAGGCTTTCCGTGGGCTGGCCCGCCACCTTTTGACCAAGTCAAATGGGCCGGCCTTTTCACAGTAATGGGCCTCTGTTGGGCCGTGCCACATGTCGCCGTATCATAGGCGCCTTCGGTCCAATGAGCGGATTACATCTGTCCCAGCGGTGAGCCGACACGTGTTTCCTCCAGCCAACGACACATTGGTTGGGGTTGTTAACGGGTTATCGGATCCAAAACCCGACCCGATAGCTTAACAGTGTTCCGTTACGGTGGTAGCCACGTGTCGGTCACCTTTGACGAAAGCACTTCTGTGATGCGCGATTTATCGTCATGGAAGTGGACACTTCCGTGATGATAATTTTGGTAATGTCATGGAACACTTCTACGATAGCACAGGTATGACTATCTAGATTCTGTCACAAATTTCTCATGGATGTACATGCATGACAAAAAACGCGACCTACTGTGACAAACACGTATCATCACGGAAGTGTATTTTTTTGTAGTGTCAACTTCGGCCATCGCCCCTAGAGCACATCATAAAAATATTTTCATCATACTAAATTATTAATTCATGCTGAATGCGAACAAGGTTTTTGCATACCTTGATTATCCTCTAACTGCTTCCTCACTCGGCCGAGTTATTCTTCGGCACGCTCCAGACTCTACTTCAGTCTGGAGACTTCCGCAGTATGAGAGGCGGCAGTCGCTACATATGCCTGCTTAAAAAAGAGAGAGGGAGAGATGCCATAAGGTAAGTCTCCTGCGAACATATACTTGATCATCTGCACGACTATTTCTTTCGCCGAACAGTGTATCAGGGGCTACTACCTATACTATAACACTCTTTGAAATCTCACAAAACATACCTCAAAGCCCGTTATAAGGCTGACGCAGGCTTCATTCAGCCCGCTCTCAGCGGCTTGAATTTCCCCAATCACCGCACTCATAAGGGCACGGTGTTCTTCAATGATGGAGGCACTCTTCAACGCCGCTGATAAGGTATCCGAAACCTCTTGGTGGGCAGAGGTTGCCGGAACAACAGGCGTGCCCCCTCCTGTCGATGGAGGCTGCCTACCTGATTCTGGAGCCGTATCGGTCTCCGGAATTGTGTCCGGCTGGGGGCCAAATTCGTGATAGCCCCCGTCGTCGATGTCCATGGGAGCTTTTTTCCCATGTGTCCGGCCACCGAAATTTGACCCCCTGGCGCCGCCTTGTCGGTCTTTTCGCCCCCTCCTTGGCCTGGTTCCCTCTGGGATGATACCTCGGTATCACTCACGTGATTTGAGAAGGGGGCCTTCGGGGGTGTCCCGCTGTCCATGGCATCCGAGCCCAGTAAGTCCTCCGATGAGGATTTTTCGGTGCGGGATCTCGCCAGACTGCAACAAAAAGTGTGGCTCAATGATTAAAACGTCGATAATAGTGAGTCAGGATGCACAAACGTGTTCGGACTTTATATACTCACGAATTCACCAGGCATTGTACCCTGGGATCCCACTCCGTGCTGCTATTGGTAGCGGTGGCGGATTTCTCCGGGATGGAAGTTTTTCCCTTTTTGGGCGATTCGGCCTCCAAGTGTGTGGAGGCCGTCCTTTTCTTTCCCCCCTCGCTGGGGAGGATGGGTTTTCCTCCTCTTCCTCATCCTCCTCGGAGGAAGAGCGGGCCTCAGAGTCCTCGAATGATGTGTCCGAAGTGCCTCGGCAACGAAGGCTACCCATGATCTCTTTAACCTCATTCTTGGTTTTCTTCTTTGGCGCCTTGTAAGGCACCAGGACCAGTATCTTCGTCAGAACTGGACCAGTTGGTTCTTCGGGCAGTAGGGCCGGACAGTAGATCCGCCCAGCCTTTTTCGTCCATCCCTAAGAGAGTTGGGGAAAAATAAATTGAGTAATTCCCTCGAATTGTACAAATAAAAGCATATAACTTGCCAACATGCGACTTACCGGACTTGCAGGGTGGGATAGTTGATACCCGCGGTCCTCGGCTGAGTCCGGCCACGATTTGCCGGACTTAAAAAGCACTTTCCAGATGTCTTCGTGCGATGAGCCGAAGAACCTTAGAAGAGTTTGGTGCTTGGCCGGGTCGAATTCCCACAGATTGCAAACCCGGTGTTGGCAAGGGAGAATCCAGCGGACTAACATCACGTGGACTACATTGACAAGTTTAATATTATTTTCTTCCATACCCTTGACGCGCGTCTGGAGCACCGACAACTCATTGGGTGAAGACCATTTCGGCCCCTTCTTGGGCCAGGATGTAAGCCGCAGTGGAGCTCCGGATCGGAATTCGGGAGCTGCGGCCCATTTTGTGCCGCGTGGCTCAGTGACATAGAACCACTGTTGTTGCCACCCTTGACGGAATCGTTGAAGGTACCAGATGGCCATATGACATTGGGCATCTTGCTCACCATGGCCCCTCCGCACTCAGCGTGCTCACCGCTCACTACCTTGGGCTTCACATTGAAAATCTTCAGCCATAGGCCGAAGTGTGGCGAGATGTGGAGAAAGGCCTCGCATACAACAATGAATGTCGACACGTTGAGGAAGGAATTGGGGGATAGATCATGAAAATTGATCCCGTAGTAATACATAACGCCGCGAACTAATGGGTGGAGGGGAAACCCTAGCCCTCGGACAAAGTGAGGAAGGAATACAACCCTCTCGTGGGGTTTTGGAGTAGGGACGATCTGTCCTACCGTCGGGAGATGATAGCTGATTTTCTTGTACAGATAACCGGCCTCCCAAAGTTTCTTAATATCCTTCTCCCGGACGGTAGAGGCCATCCACTTGCCTCCCGCTCCGGACATGCTTGAATGACTTTGCGGAAAGGGGTTAGAGCTTGGGCGCTAGAGCTCGAGCAAGAGAATGGATGAGCAGAAGAAGAAGAAGGCGTGGGTGAAGAAGGGGAATCCATACCTCCTTATAAAGGAGGTAGAAACTGTGCGCCTCCCCACTTGACCTGTAAACTCGCTTATTCCCCAAGCACCATGCTGATGGAGCGGTTGGGTTACCGACACCCGTATTGATGAGAATCCCATAAAAAGGGGACACGATCTCTGCTTCGACCAGATGTGCCAATAAAAACCGCCTTGCAATATGTGTAGTAGCAGGATGAGAAAAACGGTTCGCATAATGACCGGGTCGCAGTGTGATGTAATGCTATGAGAAATTGTCAACATATTAGATTTGTGAAAAATTGCGCTCTCTACGCTGGTATGTGAAATTTGTTTTGCAGAGCCGGACACAATTCATGTGTTAAAAATCTACCTTGGATTATTCGAAGAAGGAACCTGCCTTGCAATGCTAAAGACAATCTGCACGCCGGACTCATCGTCATTGAAGCCTGGTTCAGGGGCTACTGAGGGAGTCCTTGATTAGGGGGTTCTCGGACGGCCGGACTATATGCTTATGCCGGACTGTTGGACTATGAAGATACAAGATTGAAGACTTCGTCCCGTGTCCGGGTGGGACTCTCCTTTGCATGGAAGGCAAGCTTGGCGATTCAGATATGTAAATCACCTCCTCTGTAACCGACTCTGTGTAACCCTAGCCCCCTCCGGTATCTATATAAATCGAAGGGTTTAGTCCATAGGGCAAGAACAATGATAATCATAGGCTAGCTTCTATGGTTTAGCCTCTACGATCTCGTGGTAGATCAACTCTTGTAATACTCATATCATCAAGATCAATCAAGCAGGAAGTAGGGTATTACCTCCATAGAGAGGACCTGAACCTGGGTAAACATCGTGTCCCCCGCCTCATGTTACCATTAGCCTTAGACGCACAGTCCGGGACCCCCTACCCGAGATCCACCGGTTTTGACACCAATAGCGGGGCCGGACAGTAGATCCGCTCCGCCTTCTTTGTCCAGCCCTAGGAGAATTCTTGGGAAATATATTAAGCATTTCCCTCAAAATACGTGGTTGAAGCATACATCTTGCCAATACATAAAGACTTACCAAACTTGCTGGACGGGACAGTTTGTACCCACGGTCCTCGGCCGAGTCCGGCCACGGTTTTCTGGACATGACGATCACCTTCCAGATATCTTCGTGCGTTGAGCCAAAGAGCTCCGTCAGGTCCTGGTGCTTGGCTGGGTCGAATTCCCATAGATTGCAAGCCCTGCGTTGGCATGGGAGAATGCGGCGAACCAACATCACTTGCACTACGTCAACAAGTTTGATGTTCTTGTCTCCCATGCTCTTAACGCGAGTATGGAGCGTTGCCAGTTCGTCTGACAAAGTCCAGTCCAGGCCCTTCTCGGGCCAGGACGTAAGCCGCAAGGGATCTCTGGATCGGAATTTAGGAGCTGCGACCCATTTCGTGCCGCGTGGATCAGTAACATAGAACCACTGTTGCTGCCATCCCTTGACAGAATCATTGAAGGTACCTGATGGCCATGTGATGTTAGGCATCTTGCTCACCATGGCTCCTCGGCACTCAGCAGGCTCTCCGCTCACCACCTTGGGCTTCACATTGAAAATCTTCAGCCATAAGCCGAAGTGTGGGGGGATGCGGAGAAAGGCCTCGCACACGACAATGAATGTCGAGATGTTAAGGAAGGAATTGGGGGATAGATCATGGAAATCAATCCCATAGTAATACATAAGGCCGCGAATGAATGGGTGGAGGGGAAACCCTAGCCCGCGGACAAAGTAATGAAGGAATACAACCCTCTCGTGTGGTTCCGAAGTAGGGACAATCTGTCCCGCCGTCAGAAGGCAGTGGCCGATCTTCTTGGCCACATATCCGGCCTCCCGAAGTTTCTTGATATCCTTCTCCCGGATGGTGGAGACCATCCACTTGCCTCCTGCTCCGGATCTAGACATTTTCGGAGGGCCTTTGTGGGCGGAGAAGGTGAATGCTTGAGTGCTGGAGCTCGAGCAAGAGAGAATGGATGAGCAGAGGAATAAGAAGGCATGGGTGAAAAAGGAGAGTCCTTATCTCCTTATAAAGGCAGTAGGGATCCTCCGCCTCCCCACTTGCCCTGGAAAATCTCTTAATCCCCAAGCGCCGTATTGATGGCGCGGTTGGGTTACCCACACCCGTATTGATGAGAATCCCATGATAAGGGGACATGATCTCTGCTTCGACAAGACATGCCAATAAAACCGCCTCGCAATATGTGCAGTAGCAGCTTGAGAAAAACGGTTCGAATAATGACCGGGCCGCAGCGTGATGTCACGCTATGGAGAAATTGTCAGCAGATTAGACTCGTGGAATATTGTACTCTCTATGGTGGTATGTGGAATTTGTTTTGTAGAGCCGGACATGATTCTTGTGTTCAAGGTCTATTTTGGAGTATTTGGAGAAGGAACCCGCCTTGCAATGCCAAAGACAATCTGCGCGCCGGACTCATCATCATTGAAGCCTGGTTCAGGGGCTACTGAGGGAGTCCTGGATTAGGTGGGTCCTCGGACAGCCGGACTATATGCTTATGCCGGACTGTTGGACTATGAAGATACAAGATTGAAGACTTCATCCCGTGTCCGGGTGGGACTCTCCTTTGCATGGAAGGCAAGCTTGGCGATTCGGATATGTAGAGTTCCTTCTCTGTAACCGACTTTGTGTAAGCCTAGCCCCCTCGGGTGTCTGTATAAACTGGAGGGTTTTATCCATAGGACGACAACAATCATAATCATAGGCTAGCTTCTAGGGTTAGCCTCTACGATCTCGTGGTAGATCAGCTCTTGTAATACTCATATCATCTAGATCATCAAGCAGGAAGTAGGGTATTACCTCCATAGAGAGGGCCCGAACCTGGGTAATCATCGTGTCCCCCACCTCCTGTTACCATTAGCCTTAGACGCATAGTTCGGGACCCCGTACCCGAGATCCACCGGTTTTGACACTGTCAACAGGCGTATGTTGCAATGTGTCCGTCAGTATATCCGACATCTCCAGATCCCTGGAAGCAGCTGAAGGGGTACAGACTCCCTTCAAGGAAATATGTTTTCTTGACCTATGAGTCGTCTCTGGCTGTAAGATGGATAGTCCTGGGCCTCTATTGTTGGTTCCCGTAGGAACCGCACACCCTAGACCCTGGACAGCCGAAGTGCCATTGGGCTTAGTCTTCATTATCCCTCACACCGCTTGTTGATCGGGAGAGATCCTCCGGGACGACATCTCAGGGTAATCTGCGCTATTGGGCGGAGAAATCGATGGAGGTCTCTCGCTCTCCATCATCTCCGAAAGAAGATCCCCCGAAGAGGCAAACTGTTGATGAAGGCTGCATGCCAGACTTCAAACATATATTTTAAATGTTACCCTTGCAACGAAGAAAGAACGGGATGTGTTTAAAACACCCTTGTTCACTTACGATTTAGCTAAGGGCCTGTCTTCACAGAGAGACTGCGTGTCAACGTCACCTCCCGGACCAGAGTCCCCTGACAGGGATATCTTCCCTCGCTTAGAAGCCCTTATCTTTAGGTGTTCGGAGGCGGTCCTTTTCTTCCCACAAGGAGAAGGGATGTCAGTTTTTCCTTCCCTCCAGTCTTCGGAAGGGAGAGTTCTGATCTTCCCGGACAAGATGTCGGGCGTGCCTCTAGAATGAGGGCCACCTTGGGCCTCCTTCCTCGCCTCCTTGTCTTCCCTCGCCAGCACTTGGTAGGGTGCCGGAGCCAGCATCCTCGTTAACACCGGATCATCTGAGTCTTCGAGAAGAGGGGTCGAACACGTAATTATCTTCGCCTTCTTTATCCAGCCCTAGCCGAGTATGATTTTCTTAGTGTATTGTTATGAGGAATTTGACTAAACTGTGTTCGGGAGTTGAGTGCTTACCGAGGTATCTGGATTATTGCAGTCAATGCCGATGTCTACTGTAGTATCCGACCACTATTTTTGTGCTCCGAATAATAATTTCCACATTCCACTGAGTGTCATGCCAAAGAAGGGCTGAAGGGTTCGTGGTCCTTCCGGATTGAACTCCCACATGCGGAGAGGCCATCGCTGGCATGGTAGGACCCGACGGACTAGCATTACTTGGATTACGTTGATGAGACCGGTGTCCTTTTCAATGAGGCTCCGAATGCGGCTTTGCAACGTCCGCACTTCATCAATGGATCCCCAGTCCAGCCCCTTGTTAATCCATGATGCAAGCTGTAACGAAGGGCCAGATCAAAACGCAGGTGTAGATGCCCACTTTTTACCACGGGGTTTAGTGATATAAAACCACTCCCGTTGCTGTAGGTCGGAAGTTTCTGTGAAGGAGCCCTTTGGCCAAGGAGAATAGGTGAGTTTGCTTATTGCAGCACCTCTGCACTCCGCTTGTTTCCCGTCGACTACCTTTGGTTTCACATTAAAGGTCTTGAGCCATAAGCCGAAGTGTGGGGAAACACGGAGGAAGACCTCGCACGTGATGATAAACGCTGAGATGTGAAGGAAGGAGTCTGGAGCTAGACCGTGAAAATCTAGCCCGTAATAAAACATGAACCCTCGAACAAAGGGATGAACAGCGAATGTCGGTGTCAAAACCGGCCGATCTCATGTAGGGGGTCCCGAACTGTATGTCTAAGGCTAATGGTGACAGGAGGCGGGGGACACAATGTTTACCCAGGTTCGGGCCCTCTCTATGGAGGTAATACCCTACTTCCTGCTTGATTGATCTTGATGATATGAGTATTACAAGAGTTGATCTACCACGAGATCATAGAGGCTAAACCCTAGAAGCTAGCATATGATTATGATTGTTCTTGTGCTACAGACTAAACCCTCCGGTTTATATAGACACCAGAGGGGGTTAGGGTTACACAGAGTCGGTTACAGAGAATCACTACTAGCAAAATGGCTATAGATGGCATTGACACTAATGGCGCACCAGAAAGATGGTGCGGCATTAGTATATACTAATGGCGCACCACAATCTGATGCGCCATTAGAGTTTAAACAACTAATGGCTCACCATGCTACGGGTGCGCCATTAGTATCAAATTTTTTTTTAACTAGTGCGCCTGTCCAAACATACTAATGGCGCATCCCGGCAAAGTGCGCCATTAGTAGTTGTAACTACTAATGGCGCACTAGGCAGCAGGTGCGCCATTAGTATAGAATTTTTTTTTTGAACTAGTGCGCCTATCCAAACATACTAATGGCGCATCCTGCCCAAGTGCGCCATTAGTAGTTGTAACTACTAATGGCGCACCAAGGAGTGGGTGCGCCATTAGTATAGGAGTTTTTTTTTTGAACTAGTGCGCCTATCCAAACATACTAATGGCGCATCCTGCCCAAGTGCGCCATTAGTAGTTGTAAGTACTAATGGCGCACCATGCAAGAGGTGCGCCATTAGTAAGTGGCCAGCAACAAGATATTTGGGACAGCCTCTCCTACCCACACACTCACTTTCTCCCCACTTCATTCTCTCCACCTCCTCCTTGTCTCGGGTGCCTCCTCTTTTTCACCTCATTTCCACCATAGATTCATTCAAATTAAGTGGTTAAATTACCTTGTTTTAATAGGTAAGTAAGGGGGGAAGCTATATTTAGGTTGTTCTCCTTACAACAATGTGCACATGCACTTTTTACGGCCTAGCTAGATCTTTGTATGTTCGTGGTGTTGCATATGTTTGTGGTGTTGCATATGTGTTTGTGTTTGGAGGTGTACCGGTATTTGATATGCGATAGTTGCCAATATTTTGCCTGAATGTTGATTCATTTCCGTTTCGGCGAGAATTTTGGCATTAAGCATTCTTTTTGGTCCTATTTTTAGGGAAGGTCATGCCAAATTTTTGTTTGGTTCTAAAATATCGTTTTGCTCTACCCCGCAGGCGACCATGGTCCGCACGATGACCGAAGGCATCGTGAATAGGTTTTTGAGGTCCGCGAAGGCCGAGATGCTTCAAAAGAACGAGACGGAGATAAGATGTCCGTGTCGAAGATGCAAGCTGAAGAGCCTTATTGCGGACCCGGATTCCGGGCAGGTGCGGGACCACCTGCTGTTGCGTGGTTTCATGGATGGCTATCGGTGGCAAGGTGATGAAGATGACTACGAAGTCGTCCATGCGGGCCGGGCAAGAAATGAGGAAGGGCAGCAAGACAACCACCGCGGCTCGGGCGGGCGAGAAGACGAAGAATCCCCAGGAGATGATCACGACTGTGATGCTGTACACAGTCATCATGTAGAAGATGCAGGACATGATGATGAGGAAGATGCCGGAGCAGGCGACGGGCATGATCATGAAGATGATGATGCCGGCGGAGCAGACGACGCTGGACCATCGATGGGCTGGGTGCAGGACCCTCATATTCAAGAGCTGCTTCTCAAGCAGACGGATAACGCAAGAGCTGCCGCCCGAGAGAAAGCCAAGATGGATCAACTTGAGTTAGACGCGGTTACTCCATTGTATGAAGGATGCAGGCCCGAGGATACCCGCCTGAAAGTAACGCTCATGGCCCTGGAGATGAAGGTAAAACACAAAATGACCGATGCATGCTTCGACGAGAACATGTCATTCTGGCACGAACGTCTTCCCAAGGGGAACAAGTGCCCGACCAGTTTGGAGGAGGCGAAGAAAATCGTGTGTCCTCTGGATTTACCGCACGTGAAATACCATGTGTGCATGAACAATTGCATCATTTATCAGGACGAGCACGCGGAGTCTACAATATGTCCGGTGTGCGGTGTCACTCGATACAAGAAGAGGAAGAATGCTCCTCGAAAAGTGGTGTGGTACTTTCCGATCACTCCTCGTCTGCAGCGGTATTTCGCGGATCCTAAGGTAGCAAAGCTCCTACGTTGGCACGCGGATAGGGAGGAGAAGAAGCGAGAAGATGACGCAAATGATCCGGAGATAGATAAAAAAGACAAGATGCTGAGTCACCCTAAGGATGCGAGCCAGTGGCAAGCATTGAACTTCGAATACCCAGAATTTGGGAACGATCCAAGGAACATCGTGCTGGGCGCGAGCACCGATGGAGTCAATCCGTTTGGCAGCCAGAGAAGCACACATAGCACCTGGCCTGTGTTTGTGTGGATGTACAACCTTCCCCCCTGGTTGTGCATGAAGAGGAAGTACATTCACATGAGTATGCTAATTGAAGGGCCGAAACAACCAGGGAACGACATCAATCTGTATCTGGGGCTGCTGAAAGAGGAGCTTGACACGCTGTGGAAAACGCCAGCCAATACGTGGGACGCCGCAGAGAAAGAATATTTCCCTATGAGAGCCGCACTGCTCACGACGGTGCACGACTATCTCGGTTACGGATATCTTGCGGGGCAGGTAGTCCACGGATTTTCTGGATGCGTAAGGTGCATGGATGACACAACGTATCGCCAGCTAGATAGAGATCCCGGGTCTTCGAAAACCGTGTTCATGGGACATCGAAGGTGGCTTCGCGACGATGACCCGTGGAGGAAACGCAAGGATCTGTTCGATGGTGAAACCGAACCCCGAAAACGCCCGTGTACGAGGAGCGGCGAGGAAATAGACAAGCTGTTGAAAAATTGGAAAGACTGCCCACTGCCGGGAAAGAAGCAAAAGGCGCCAGAGCCGGGAAAGAAGCGAAAGGCGCCAGAGCCGCTGCTGAAGGTATGGAAAACGAGGTCTGTTTTCTGGGACTTGCCGTACTGGAAGATCCACCGTGTGCCTCACAGCCTTGATGTCATGCATATCACGAAGAACGTGTGCGAGAGTCTGCTTGGTACCCTGCTCAACATGCCAGAGAGGACCAAAGATGGGCCGAAAGCAAGGGCAGACTTGAAATCAATGGGCATCAGGCAGGAGCTTCACGCTATATATGATGATGATGATGATGATGATGATGATGATGATGATGAGGCGAAGCAGGACACAGAAAGTCGTCGCAAAGGCAAAAAGGCCAAGAAGACCGGAAATGACTACCCTCCCGCGTGCTTCACTCTAAGTCAGGAGGAGATCGAGCAGTTTTTCACCTGCCTCCTAGGAGTAAAACTTCCTTACGGTTACGCGGGGAAGATAAGCAGATACCTAGACCCAGCGAAGCAGAAGTTCAGCGGGATGAAGTCTCACGACTGTCACGTGCTGATGACGCAGATACTTCCAGTTGCAATCCGTGGGATCATGGACGCGCACGTCCGTGAAACGCTATTTGGCCTATGCAACTTCTTCGACGTCATCTCTCGGAAGTCGATTGGCGTGAGGCAACTCAGAAGGCTACAGGAAGAGATCGTGGTGATACTATGCGAGCTTGAGATGTACTTCCCGCCCGCATTCTTCGACGTTATGGTGCATCTGCTGGTCCATATAGTGGAGGATATCATCCAACTCGGGCCGACGTTCCTGCACAGCATGATGCCGTTCGAAAGGATGAATGGTGTCATCAAAGGATACGTTCGCAACATGTCACGTCCAGAAGGAAGCATAGCCAGGGGCTTTCTGACCGAAGAGTGCATCTCCTACTGCACGAATTATCTAGGCATCGAGAACCCCGTTGGTCTGCCCGTCAACAGGCACCTCGGCAGGCTCGCTGGATGGGGTCACCGTGAGGGTCGCCGCGAAATGCATGTCGACTTCGAGGGTCGACTCGCCGACTTTGAAAGAGCAAACCTAGTCGCGCTACAACACATAGACGTGGTCGATCCTTGGTTGGTAGAGCACAAAACCTTTATTAAAAAGACGTACAATGACCGAGGCCAACAGAGGACGGACGGAGATATACTCAAAGAGCACAACTCATGTTTCACGCGTTGGTTCAAGCATAAGCTTCTGTCGTACCCTTTACATGAGGATTCTTCCGCGGAAGAACAACTCATATTCGCCTTGTCACAGGGCGCCGAGCACAACCTGATGACCTATGAGGCGTACGATATCAACGGCTACACATTCTACACCGAGGCCAAGGACATGAAGAGCGATGGTTATCAGAACTCCGGGGTAACGATGGAATCCTACACCGGTAACGACAAGGACAGATACTACGGAAGGATCGAGGAGATCTGGGAGCTGAGCTACGCTGGAGAGAAGGTCCCGATGTTCCGTGTCAGATGGGCCAAGAACGTCATAAAAGAAGACCGGTATTTCACCACCATGGTTATACCCGAAGCCAAATCCAAGACCGCGGGCGCAAACGTCACCGCGAAAAATGAGCCATGGGTACTGGCTTCCCAAGTGGACCAATGCTTCTTCATTACCGACCCGCCAAAGCCCAGTCGTGTTGTCGTGAGGAGAGGCAAAAGGAAGATCATCGGAATGGATGGAGTAGCCAATGAGCAAGACTTCGACAAGTACGGCGACCCGAGGATCGAACATGACGACGATGATGAAGTAGCAGCATACACCACAAGAAGAAGCAGGACCACCCTACCTAAAGGACGTCCGTTCCACAGAAGAACTCCATTTGCGAAAAAGAAGGGCAAGAAGATTGTGAACAGATAGCTAGCTAAGATCGATTGTATTTAAATCGTAGCCTTCATTTCTCGATTGTATTTCATGGGTACTTTTTGAACTATCATGAATATTTTTAAATTTCATGGACACTCGATCTCGATCCCCCTCCATCTCGATCGCTATCCCACCTTGCCAGATCCGGCCCCCCTCGCCGCCGAGCACCCCCCAGTCCACCGGCCGCCGCCGCCGACCCCCCGCACCCTCGATTCCCCTACCCAACCGCCGCCGCCGACCCCCCGCACCCCGCGCACCGTCTTATAAAAAAAATTAGTATCAAACAGCTTTTTAAATGCTACTGTCTTATAAAAAAATATTACTGTTATTATTTAAACAAGTTTGAACATATTTAAACACAAATAAGTATCAAACAGCTTTTTAAATGCTAAAAAAAATTTGTGGAGCCCACCTCGATCCCCCTCCATCTCGACCGCTATCCCACCTCGCCAGATCCGGTCCCCCTCGGCGCCGAGCACCCCCCAAGTCCACCGGCCGCCGCCGCCGACCCACCGCACCCTCGATTCCCCTACCCAACCGCCGCCGCCGACCCCCCGCACCCCGCGCACCGTCTTATAAAAAAATAAGTATCAAACAGCTTTTTAAATGCTACTGTCTTATAAAAAAATATTACTGTTATTATTTAAACAAGTTTGAACATATTTAAACATAAATAAGTATCAAACAGCTTTTTAAATGATAAAAAAAATTTGTGGAGCCTGGGAGTCGAACCCAGGACCTCCTGGTGTGAGAACTGGCTACTGACCAGTCGAGCTAGTAGAGGGGACTTGGTGTGGATCAGGTCAGGTGGGAGATAACCTGTTGGCTCGAGCAGAAATCAAAAAAAAATACTAATGGCGCACCAGGGTGAGGTGCGCCATTAGTGTGGATATACTTATGGCGCACCGGGGGGTGGTGCGCCATTAGTATTGTGCCCCCATCCATATTTTTCCTCCCCGGCCCTCGATCCCCTTCTCGCCCTCGCCCTCGATCCCCTTCCCCTCTCCTCTCCTCTCCCGACGCCGCTGCCCCGCCGCCTCGACGCCGCCCCGACGCCGCGACGCCGCCCCGACGCCGTGAGACGCCGCGACGCCGCCCTCTCCTCTCCCGACGCCGCCGCCCCGCCGCTTTCCCCACGGAGAAGGAGGAGGAAGAGGGGGCGCTCGCCGTTGACCTCGCCCGGCCGACTCCGGTGGCCAGGCCGACTCGCCATCGCCCCGCCGCCCTCGTCGCCGGTGGCCCGGACGCCGCCCCGTCCACACCACCGTCGCCGGAGCACCCACACCACCACCCGGACCTCGTCGCCCCCGTGAGCTCCCCCTCCTCCTCTCCCCCTCTCCCCCTCGCATCCCCCGTGAGCCCCATCTCTATTTCTTCTTGTCACCAGCACCACCACCACCAGCAGACCTGCATATCACGTGAGAACATTTTAGTCATTTATATACCAACTGTTGCAGCAAAACAGAATTGCAACTATTTTTGCCTGAAAGTAGAAGACATGAACATGGTCAGAAAAAAGAAAAACCTAAAGAACACTTTGCATTTTGGATTCTGCATTAATTCTGTGTTTTCTGTATGCACTTCGATTGTTAACTTGACATACATTGCTAGCAAAGTACTATTTCAATTGAGCGTGCGACCAATGCCCTCGACTAGATGCATGTCAGGCGAGGGCCTCGATTTCTACTAATCCTTTTGACTGGCTTTAATTGTTTTGGTCCTGATGGGCACTATTTTTCTGCACACAAGGGAGAGTTCCTTAGCTTAACCAATAAAGATAATGTGTGACATAAGCAAAAAATATGATACACAGTAGATATTTGGGGCTGGAATGAAGAGTCCACAATTCTTACAAATGATACAAGTCAAATTCAGTACTTGGAAGAAAAAGTTGTGAGATCAAATAGCAGAAGGCAACTTAACGTAGTATTCCCTCCGATCCAAAATAAGTATTGCAGTTTTGAACCGGGGTTAGTTCAAAACTGCGACACTTATTATAGATCGGAGGTAGTATTATTTAGTCAGCAAGCCAAGTTTAAGTTCTGCAGAAGTTGGCAACAGCTTAAATTAGTGCTGAAAGCGTGCTTATAAAGCGTGCTTAACATTGTTTTGCCACAGAGCCAACTCAAAACTCTGATCAATTGAAATAGTACTTTGCTAGCAATGTATGCCAGTTGCCATTTTGGATTCTGCATCAATCATTTTTATTCATATGATTCATTTGTATTAGGTTTTGGCAGATATTGTTAACTTGACTTGAGACCATCCCGCACACAGGTGTGACTCTTATAATCATACAACCATCTGTAATTCAATCAAGCAAAACCTAATGAACATGGTCAGAAAAATAATGTTCATAATATAAATGGTGAGTCAGAGTGGTTACACACCTCATCTTCCTAAGGACACTTGACATCTCCTCTCTCTTCTTCTTTGCTCTCTTGTGAGTACCAAGCTTTCTCTTGGCGACCTTGAGTGCACGCTTGTCCTTTCCAACCTTAAGAAGCTCAGTGATACGTTTCTCATAGGGAGCGAATCCAGCAACCTCCCTAATCAAGTTCCTGACAAATTGCACCCTCTTGGTACCTTTCTGCAAAATATGCCAAGATAACATTGTAAGAATAACTGCAAACTGGATAGACATGTTATAATAATTCAGCTGAGCATATAGGAGCATGTAAGTTAACTTTGTTTCAGCTTCACACAAGTTACAATTCGCTAAAAAAAGCCAGCTAGAATAGCCAAATAACAATTTGGTCCCAAACACAGCAAGGTCCTATTTTACTTTCAACATGACCTGACAACATGACCTGACAATAGTTCAGTTTACAGCTGAGGACAAAGATTTTGTGCAGGACAAGGCTATTTGTTATCGATCAAATAAATGATTTAGAAACCATCAATAAGTAGGACTAGTGATTTATTATGAAGTTGCTTGGGTTTATTATGAAGTACTTTGATCATGTCTCTTTATTTGTACTGCTGCTAATATACTTTATATGATGATGAAGTGCTACTGAGTTGTGTGCAAATTTCGTTAAATCAGTGATGTGTATGTGTGCTGTCAGTTATGTGTATGTGCTTATTTTAATCCAGTGAAATATGGCACTGAACTGTAGCTAGCTAAACGGTAGTTTTGCTTAAATTGGTGAAATTTGGCACTGAAATGTAGCTAGCAATGCAAATATCTCAATGAATTCAGCTCTGTTTTCTGTGTGAAACTGTTGTTGTTAAATGAAGCCACATTCCAGTCCACATGCCAATGTATTTTCCATGTTGTGATGGAGGCCTTTTTTGCCTTGTCCACCCGAGAGGCCCTTGAGTTTGCTGGAATGTCGATTAACTTCCGTTCCAGCAAATTCGGGTACTCCATATGTCCTATTTTCAGCAAAGGTCATGCTGAAATTTTCCGTGAATTTTAGCATGACTTTGCTAAAAATAGGACATATGGGGTACTTGTGACTAATGCATGGGCCGGGGTATCTTAGTAGTTAATTAAGTAGGATCAAGTGCCCCGGCGTACTTGTGACTAATGCATGGCTTTTAGGGTGCCTCGGTGTCGATAAAAACCGAAATGATGAAAAGTTAGGCTTTTAGGGTGCCTTGGCGTCGAAAAACCCTCAATGATAAAAGCTTAGATTTTAGGATGCCTCGGTGTCGACAAACCCTAAATGATGAGACCATGATCTTGTTCCTTGACAATAACCAACTTTTTGACCAAACTTTGTTTCTATTTAGAGAGAAACATGGCCCACAACGATGAGGCCGGGGGTTCGGGCGGCAAGGCATTCTGGGAGCTGTCCCAGGAGATGGAGGAACAACCTCACTTGTATGAGGCCGCCGCCTTCCCCACCGATCCTGAGACCACGGATGGTGCCGCCGAGGATGACCACACTGATGCCACCACTGATGGTGCCGCCGAGGATGCCACCACTGATGATGGCGGCGCACGCACAGATAGCAGCCAGCCGAAGAGGCAACGGAAGGACCGGCGCCCGATCGTGCTCCGCACCCTCAAGGAGGAAGTTACTGAAGTGGACTCCAACGGGAATCCAACGGCGCCCGAACGAATAGTCAAGGGGTACTCGCTTCAGCTCGGGTGCATTGTCCGGAGCACCGTCTCGATCAACACCGAGAACCTGAGGCATCCTGACCGGGGGAATTTGCGCCACCTCCTCTTCACGAAGCTGCACGAACGATACAAGTTCCCCGCTGAATTCGAAAACACAAGCCTCAAAGGGAATAAAGTGAACAATGCTGCCCTCACGAAGATGAGCAAGGCCCTGTCTACTTGGAAAAGCAATGTGAAGAGAATGATCGAGAAAGGTGAGAGTTATGAGAAGATCAAGGAGAAAAATCCTTCGATCACCGAAGATGACTACAACGACTTCAAGATCAATTGCTCGAGCACCGCAAGCTCCCAATCAAGTGAGTGGGGGAAACAAATGCGGGAGCTGAACATAGGGGAACACACACTCGGTCCCGGCGGTTACAGAGTGGCGGAGCCTATATGGGACAAGGAGGAGGCGGACCGTGCCGAGCAAGGCCTACCGCCCCTCTTCGATAAATACGGTGACAAGCAGACCAGGAACTTTGTCAGGGCCCGGTACAAGAAGGACCCGAAAACAAAGGAGCTTACCACGGATCCGAAGACCAGGCAGCTTGAGCTTGTTCTGGTAAGGAATACACCCCCGCGTAATTAGCTCCATATGGTTGCATTCTAATTAATGAAGCCGAATTTCTAAATGGTTCACATTCCTTCCGCAGGCGACTGAAAGCAGTAGCGCGGGGTCGACTCAGAGCAACCCTTGGGACACCACTCTAAATAGGGGGTTGAATATAATGAAGAACAAGGATAAGCTCAGTAAGCCGACGTCAGCTGGTCGTGTGGCCGGCAAAGGCTTGTCGACAAAATGGGGGTCATACTATACCGCTGGTGTGCGGAAGGAGAAAAAGACCAGCTCGGAAAGCCAGGCGCGAGAGGTTCAAGAACTCAAGGCACAGGTGGCGCGGATTCCGGAGATTGTCCAAGAGCAAGTGGAACAACGACTCGGAGCGACGATCACCGCCCTTGTGCCTACCTTGATCTCGGGGTTGAGTGCGTGGATTGCGGGCGGCCAACAGGGGCCGCCCCCGATTCCTAGCTTCACGGCCAGCAACTCGCATAATGCGATGGCGGGGCCATTGGTGCCTCCGGCGGAGGCGGCATTGGTGTCTCCGACGCCGGCACGGGAGCTTAATGCACCCGGGTGTACGCCGGCCGGCACCTCTTCAGCAAGCGGCCGCTCCGTCAACTGCACGCCCGCCGTTGGCGGTGCCTCGACATTAGCCGAGCTCGACGCCATCATCACGGTAACTAATTAAGCCTCTCTCGGCCGAGGACTTCATCTCCTTGCCTTTGACTGGGCATCCCTGACGCCCTACATGTTTTCGCAGGGCGCCGCCGACGTTCCGTGCACTCTCCTCCACTTCGTGAACAACGAGTTGGTCGATGTCGCCAAGGGCAAAATCGTTCAACCGGGCAACCCCTTGTTCCACGGTACCCAGATGCCACCCAACTTGTTTAGGGTTCAACTGGTTCGGGTGCTGCCAGGCTGCGACGACTTGTTACCTCCGATTCGACCCGTCGGGGCCGACGATGATGACGTGATGACCCTCAGCGCCTGCCTGAGCTGGCCCCTGCTTTGGCCGAAGAGCCAGATTCGTTTGGGGGCGGGGGACACCACCCCAAAGACAACACCGCCAGTCGTGCCGGCGCCAAGTCGGCCCCATGGCAAGACCGCCGTAACGGTGCCGGACATCCCTATGCCACTGGATCCAAACATGCATATGGCACAGGATCAGAACGACGACGACGACGATGATGATACATTTGGCAACGTCGATCAGTACTTTGCCGAGCATGGGTACGATGGCGACTTCATGGGGCCTCCTTCTCAAGAACCAAACCCAACAAAAGACGTGTGCGATCTAGCTCGTACCGCGGAGAAGCCAAGTTGCAACAGGCGCCGTCTGGCGTTCAGCTCTCAGGAGACGCCTCCAGCTGCCGACTTCACCGAGCCTCAGATAGGCGAGGTGCGAAATATTATCAGCCCCAACACACTCAAGAAGGCGGTCTGTGAGCAGAACTCGGTCCCATTACAGGAGAAGAAGAAGGCACGCAAAAGAAAGACTAAGAAGGGTGCGAGCCAGCCGGCACCGAGTACGATCCGTGCTCAGGACGGGCCACCTTCACCGCAGGATATCTCGAGGAGGGTGCATGTGGCGGGTAGGGCGATGCTACCACCAAATATGCTCAATGCTGCAACCGGTGCTATGCGGAGTCTGCACGACAGTGTTCTTTCTTTGGAGAAGCGGCGTCTCAGAGAGAAGGATGTGGCATACCCGGTTTTCGTGGCCAAGGTGCCAGAGGGCAAGGGCTTTGTGGATGGCGACATCGGGGGTACGATCGTCCTGCGGTTTGATGACATCTTTGCTATGTTTAACCTTCATCCGCTGCACTACACCTTCGTTCGGCTATTTTCGCTGAGTATGGAGATGCGGATCATTCGCGACAAGACCCCGGACATCGTGATAGTCGACCCCTTCTACATGCGTGCCAAGATCTTGGGCAGCGCTGGGGACCGGCAAGTCGCGAGTTCTTACCTCGAAGGCGTCATTCTGGCAAACCAAGATAAGGATAACTTCCTCGTGCCTTACTTTCCCGAGTAAGTCCTCCCCTCAACCGGCCCGTAACATATGAATTCTTACTTTTCGATCGTTTTTCTTTTAACATTCCGTGTTTTCTGCAGTGACACACGTTGCACGCTCATCCTCCTAAGCCCCAAATATTCCATGGCCACGTATTTCGACCCGGACCGTCAGTCGAACGTAGACTACACAAATGTCAAGAAGGTTCTTGATGATGTTCTCCCCGGCTACGCCCAATCTGGAGGCACCTTCACCAGGCCTATTCGTAAGTACGGCAAGCACGTGTTCTCCCACAATACGACGTTCTGCTGCGTCAAGCAGCCGCCTGGCGGTCAGAAGGGTGCCTACTACGCCATCCATCACATGCGGGCGATCGTACGGGACCATCATCAACTTCTGCTACCGAGTAAACTCCAAGATTGGGCCGCGAGCGTGTCGGCAATCCAGGACGCGGACCTCCGACAAGAATTCTTTCGCATCCAGTCGGAGTTTGCGGAAATCATCCATCAAGATGTCCTTCGTACCTCGGGGCAGTTCTACCTCAGAAATCAACCGTCCAACAGTGACATCGACACAATGCTACAAATGCAGGATGACAACGCCCGTTCTTTCATGACTCCCACGATAGACGGCGGCTTCATCCACGCTCCGGTCCCTTGAGTCGAGTTGTCTAGTTCTGAAACATCGATTGGCTCATGTTGTAATTAAACTTTAATGAACTTGTAGTATGTCTCTTTGGTTTTGAGAGTCGTTCAACTTAGATGTAATCGATGCTATTAATGTCTTGCTTTTCTCTTCCGATCGTTCTGTTGCATAATTATATATTGCTTATGTATTGTCTGTGAATTGGTACTAACGTTTCGTTTGGCTAGTGCATAGTGATGCCGACGTATGTCGTGTACAAGGGTAAGGTTCCCGGAGTCTACGATGACTGGGAGGAGTGTCGGAGACAGGTTCACCGATTCAGCGGTAACAGTTACAAAGGGTACACCACTAGGGCCGAGGCCGAATCTAGATACGCCCGCTATCTAGCGGGAGAGGGGAGGGAGCGTTGGAGGAACCGGATGAAGACGAGTTTCATCGTGATGATGCTCATCGTGATGACCGCAGCTCTCTTCTATGTGATGGTAGTTTAGATGATCGATATCGACTTGTAATGCGAAGACAAACTCGCTACTCGCGGTCTCGAGACTTGTAATATAATGTTCTATCTTTGTTCGGTCTTTTTAATTCGGAGACTAATATGATGAAATGTATTCGGAGACTAATATGATGAATTGTATTCAAAGACTAATCTTCTATTGTATTTGATGAATCTATTGTTGATGTGTGCTGTCTATATTTTGTCAAATTATACATTTTGTAAGCTGTGCAAAAAACAGAAAATAAAAAAATAAAAAAAAACCTAATATTCATACTAATGGCGCATCACACGACAGTGCGCCATTAGTATGACAGTGCATACTAATGCCGCATCACCGGGTAGTGCGCCATTAGTATGCTGCGGTTACTAATGGCGCATCCAGAGGTGGTGCGCCATTAGTATGCCAAAGCACCTGGGTATACATGCCAACTGGGAGGCATACTAATGGCGCACCCTCGCATATACTAATGGCGCACCAGGTGGTGCGCCATTAGTATACCAGATACTAATGGCGCACCAGCTGGTGCGCCATTAGTAAAAATTACTAATGGCGTGCTATCAGTGGCGCACCAGTGATGCGCCATTAATGGCCATATTAGGTGCGCCATTAGTAGTGGTATTTCGAAGGAAATCTACATATCCGAATTGCCAAGCTTGCCTTCCACGCAAAGGAGAGTCCCACCCGGACACGGGACGAAGTCTCCAATCTTGTATCTTCATAGTCCAACAGTCTGGCATAAGCATATAGTCTGGCTGTCCAAGGCCCCCCTAATCCAGGACTCCCTCAGCGAACCCTAGCCCATTAGTCTGGCCCATGTCACATAGTCCGGATGCCCGAGGTCCCCTTAATCCAGGGCTCCCTCAGTAGCCCATGAACCAGGCTTCAATGACGATGAGTCCGGCGCACAGATTGTCTTCGGCATTGCAAGGCGGGTTCCTTCTCCGAATACTCCAAGGTAGATTTTGAACAAATGAATCGTGACCGGCTCTGCAAAACAAATTCTACATACCACCGTAGAGAGCACAATTTTTCACAAATCTAATCTACGGACGATTTTTCATAGCGTGACACCACGCCGCGGCCCGGTCATTATTTAAACTGTTTTTCTCAACCTACTACTGCATGTATCACGAGGCACTTTTATTGGCACGTCTTGTCGAAGCAGAGATCATGTCCCCTTATCACGGGATTCTCATCAATACGGGTGTGGGTAACCCAACCGTGCCATCAACACGGCGCTTGGGGAATAAGCGAGTTTACAGGGAAAGTGGGGAGGCGCACAGTTTCTACTGCCTTTAAAAAGAGATAAGGATTCCCCTTTATCACCCACGCCTTCTTCTTCCTCTGCTCATCCATTCTCTCTCGCTTGAGCTCCAACTCCCAAGCTTTCACCTTCTCCGCACACCAAGTCCCTCCGAGAATGTCCTGATCTGGAGCAGGAGGCAAGTGGATGGCCTCTACCATCCGGGAGAAGGATATCAAGAAACTTTGGGAGGCCGGTTATCTGACCAAGAAAATCAGTCATCGTCTCCCGATGGTGGGACAGATCGGCCCTACTCCGAAACCCCACGAGAGGGTTGTATTCCTCCCTCACTTTGTTCGCGGGCTAGGGTTTCCCCTCCACCTATTCGTTCGCGGCATTATGTATTACTACAGGATTGATTTTCATGATCTATCCCCCAATTCCTTCCTCAACATCTCGACATTCATCGTCGTGTGCGAGGCCTTTCTCCACATCTCGCCACACTTCGGCTTATGGCTCAAGATTTTCAACGTGAAGCCCAAGGTAGTGAGCGGCGAGCATGCTGAGTGCGGAGGGGCCATGGTGAGCAAGATGCCCAACGTCATATGGCCATCAGGTACCTTCAATAATTCCATCAAAGGGTGGCAACAATAGTGGTTCTATGTCACTGAGCCATGCGGCACAAAATGGGCCGGAGCTCCCGAATTCCGATCCGGGGCTCCATGCAGCTTACATCCTGGCCAAAGAAGGGCCTGAACTCGTCTTACGCTGATGAGTTGCCAGTGCTCCAGATGTGCGTCAAGGGTATGGAAGACAAGAATATCAAACTTGTCAATGTACTCCAGGTGATGTTAGTCCGCCGGATTCTCCCTTATCAACACCGGGCCTGCAATTTATGGGAATTCAACCTGGCCAAACACCAGACCCTACTAAGGTTCTTCGGCTCATCGCATGAAGACATCTGGAAAGTGCTTTTTAAGTCCGGCAAATCGTGGCCGGACTCAGCCGAGGACCGCGGGTATCAACTATCCCGCCCTGCAAGTTCGGTAAGTCCCCGTATGTTGGCAAGTCACATGCTTTTATCTGTATAATCCGAGGGAAACGCTCAATGTATTTTTCCACAACTCTCTTAGAGCTGGACAAAGAAGGTTGGGTAGATCTACTGTCTGGCCCCGCTACCAGAAGAACCAGCTGGCCCACTTCTGACGAAGATGCTGGTCCCGGCGCCTTACAAGGCGCCGAAGAAGAAAACCGAGAAAGAGGTTAAAGAGACCAGGGGCGGCCGTCATCGCCGAGGCACTTTAGACACAGTATCCGAGGACTCCGAGGCCCGCTCTTCCTCCAAGGAGGACGAGGAGGAGGAGGAAAACCCATCCTCCCCAACGGGGGGGGGGGGGGCAAAGAAAAGGATGGCCTCCACACACTTGGAGGCCGAATCGCCTAAGAAGGGAGAAACTCCCCTCCGAGAGGAATCCGCCACCGCTACCAACAGCAGCCTGGAGTGGGATCCCAGGGTCTAGCCCCTGGTGAATTCGTGAGTATACAAAATCCGACATGCTTGCGCATCTAGACTCACTATTGTATGATGTTTCAATCATTGAGCCACACTTTTTTGCAGTCCGGCGAGGTCGCGCACCGAACAATCCTCATCGGAGGATTTATTGGGCTCGGATAATATGGACAGCGGGACACCCCCGAAGGCCCCCTCCCCAAAACATGTGAATGACACCGAGGCCTCGTCCCAGGGGGACCCAGGCCAAGGAGGGGGTGAAACCTCGGCGGCCGGGCACACAGGAGAAAAGTCTCCCATGGACATCGACAGCGGGGGCTCTCTTGAATTAGGCCCCCAGCCAGACACAATTCCGAAGACCAATACGGCTCCGGAATCAAGCAGGCAGCCACTCTCAACAGGAGGGGGTGCACCTGTTCCTTCGGCAACCTCTGCCCAACCAGAGGTGTCGGATACCTTATCGGCGGTGCTGAAAAGCGCCTCCATCGTTGAAGAACACCGTGCCCTTATGGGTGTGGTGATTGAGAAGATTCAATCCGCTGAGAGCGGGCTGAATCAAGCTTGCATCAATTATATAATAGGCTTTGAGGTATTTTGTGAGGTTTCAAAGAGTGTTACAGTATAGGTAGTGGCCCCTGATACACTGTTCGCTGTTCGAAAGAAAGAACCAGACAGAGGATCAAATACATGTTCGCAAGAGCCTCACCTTATGGCACCTCTCCCTCTTATTTTTTATAGGCAGGCGTCTGTAGCGACCGCCGCCTCTCATACTGTGAAAGCACTCTGGACTAAAACAGAGTCTGGAGCGGGCCGAAGAAGAACTTGGCCAGTTAAAAGAGTAGTTGGAGGATAACCAAGGTATGCAAAAGATCTTGTTCGCGTTCTGCGTGAATGAATAATTGGGTATAATGAAAATATTTTCATGGTGTGCTCTAGGGGAGATGACCAAAGTCGAGGCTCTCAAGAAGGATGTGGCCAAGGCCGAGAAGAAGGTAGCTGCAGAGCAGGCTCTTTGTGAGAAGCATGAGGCCAGGGTTATTGAAGCTGAGCAAGAGCTCCAAGAGGCCGTGAAGAAATGCGAGACCTTGGAGCAGAGTTTGACGGAGAAAGAATCTGAACTCACCAAGGCTCGTCAAGCCGCACGCGATGCCCGGGGGAAGCCCAAGCCGCCCTGCAGGAAATCCAGGAGGCGAGGAAAATTTCAGCGGGTATGGCTTTTTCTATGTAAAGCAAATATTTAAAGGGAGAAAATCACGTTTACTAATTTGAATTCGGATTTCTCCATGGGTATTTGCGGAGCTGCCATGCAGCATATCTGACGCCGCACAATTCTACCGAGCCGAAGAAAGGGGCACTGCTGAGAAGCTCTTTTGGTCGCAGTATCTGGCTCCAGAGTATCTAGTGCCCTTCACCGATCAACTAAAGCATCTGATCGAACTGCATAATGCGGCTGAACTAGCCATAAAGGATTTAATTATCCGGCTATGGCCTGCCAAGCCGATTCCCAGCAGCGACTTTGGGCTCGTGAAGCGGATTGTAAATGCCTGCCCTCGACTTGAAGTCATCAAGCGGTCGGTCTGTATGGAGGGTGCGCGAATGGCCTTCTGAAGGGTTTCGTAGTAATTTCAAAAAATTTCCTACGCACACGCAAGATCATGTGATGCATAGCAACGAGGGGAGAGTATAGTCTACGTACCCCACGCAGACCGACTGCGGAAGCGATGACACGACGTAGAGGAAGTAGTCGTACGTCTTCTCGATCCAACCGATCAAGCACCGAAACTACGGCACCTCCGAGTTCGAGCACACGTTCATCTCAATGACGATCCCCGGACTCCGATCCAGCAAAGTGTCGGGGAAGAGTTTCGTCAGCACGACGGCGTGGTGATGATCTTGATGAACTACAGCAGCAGGGCTTCGCCTAAACTCCGCTACAGTATTATCGAGGAATATGGTGGCAGGGGGCACCGCACACGGCTAAGGAATAGATCACGTGGATCAACTTGTGTCAACTTGTGTGTTTAGAGGTGCCCCTGCCTCTGTATATAAAGGAGGAGAGGAGGGGAGGCTGGCCGGCCAAGGGGGGGAGGCGTAGGAGAGTCCTACTCCCACTGGGAGTAGGATCCCCCCTCCAATCCTAGTCCAACTAGGATTCCTCGGAGGGGAAAAGAGGAGGAGGGGCC
The DNA here is from genome assembly GCF_018294505.1 of Triticum aestivum. Taxonomy (NCBI): domain Eukaryota; kingdom Viridiplantae; phylum Streptophyta; class Magnoliopsida; order Poales; family Poaceae; genus Triticum; species Triticum aestivum. Next base: position 584,972,212 of record NC_057807.1, on the reverse strand, counting down.
GGCCACCTCTCCTAGTCCTAATAGGACTAGGGGAAGGGGGGGGGGGCGCGCAGCCCATCTAGGGCAGCCCCTTCTCTTTTCCACTAAGGCCCACTATGGCCCAAATAGCTCCCGGGGGGTTCCGGTAACCCTCCCGGTATTCCGGTAAAATCCCGATTTCACCCGGAACACTTCCGATATCCAAATATAGGCTTCCAATATATCAATCTTTACGTCTCGACCATTTCGAGACTCCTCGTCATGTCCGTGATCACATCCGGGACTCCGAACAACCTTCGGTACATCAAAATGCATAAACTCATAATATAACTGTCATCGTAACCTTAAGCGTGCGGACCCTACGGGTTCGAGAACAATGCAGACATGACCGAGACACGTCTCTGGTCAATAACCAATAGCGGGACCTGGATGCCCATATTGGCTCCTACATATTCTACGAAGATCTTTATCGGTCAGACCGCATAACAACATATGTTGTTCCCTTTGTCATCGGTATGTTACTTGCCCGAGATTCGATCGTCGGTATCCAATACCTAGTTCAATCTCGTTACCGGCAAGTCTCTTTACTCGTACCGTAATACATCATCTCACAACTAACATATTAGTTGTAATGCTTGCAAGGCTTATGTGATGTGTATTACCGAGAGGGCCCAAAGATACCTCTCCGACAATCGGAGTGACAAATCCTAATCTCGAAATACGCCAACCCAACATCGACCATTGGATACACCTGTAGTACTCCTTTATAATCACCCAGTTACGTTGTGACGTTTGGTAGTACCCAAAGTGTTCCTCCGGTAAACGGGAGTTGCATAATCTAATAGTCATAGGAACATGTATAAGTCATGAAGAAAGCAATAGCAACATACCAAACGATCGGGTGCTAAGCTAATGGAATGGGTCATGTCAATCAGATCATTCTGCTAATGATGTGACCTCGTTAATCAAATAACAACTCATTGTTCATGGTTAGGAAACATAACCATCTTTGATTAACGAGCTAGTTAAGTAGAGGCATACTAGTGACACTTTGTTTGTCTATGTATTCACACATGTATTATGTTTCCGGTAAATACACTTCTAGCATGAATAATAAACATTTATCATGATTATAAGGAAATAAATAATAACTTTATTATTGCCTCTAGGGCATATTTCCTTCAGTCTCCCACTTGCACTAGAGTCAATAATCTAGATTACACTGTAATGATTCTAACACCCATGGAGCCTTGGTGCTGATCATGTTTTGCTCGTGGAAGAGGTTTAGTCAATGGGTCTGCAACATTCAGATCCGTATGTATCTTGCAAATCTCTATGTCTCCCACCTGGACTAGATCCCGGATGGAGTTGAAGCGTCTCTTGATGTGTTTGGTCCTTTTGTGAAATCTGGATTCCTTTGCCAAGGCAATTGCACCAGTATTGTCACAAAAGATTTTCATTGGACCCGATGCACTAGGTATGACACCTAGATCGGATATGAACTCCTTCATCCAGACTCCTTCATTTGCTGCTTCCGAAGCAGCTATGTATTCCGCTTCACATGTAGATCCCGCTACAACGCTTTGTTTAGAACTGCACCAACTGACAGCTCCACCATTTAATGTAAACACGTATCTGGTTTGCGATTTAGAATCGTCCGGATCAGTGTCAAAGCTTGCATCAACGTAACCTTTTACGGTGAGCTCTTTGTCACCTCCATATACGAGAAACATATCCTTAGTCCTTTTCAGGTATTTCAGGATGTTCTTGACCGCTGTCCAGTGATCCACTCCTGGATTACTTTGGTACCTCCCTGCTAAACTTATAGCAAGGCACACATCAGGTCTGGTACACAGCATTGCATACATGATAGAGCCTATGGCTGATGCATAGGGAACATCTTGCATATTCTTTCTATCTTCTGCAGTGGTCGGGCATTGAGTCTTACTCAATTTCACACCTTGTAATACAGGCAAGAATCCTTTCTTTGCTTGATCCATTTTGAATTTCTTCAAAATTTTGTCAAGGTATGTGCTTTGTGAAAGTCCAATTAAGCGTCTTGATCTATCTCTATAGATCTTAATGCCTAATATGTAAGCAGCTTCACCGAGGTCTTTCATTGAAAAACTTTTATTCAAGTATCCCTTTATGCTATCCAGAAATTCTATATCATTTCCAATTAGTAATATGTCATCCACATATAATATCAGAAATGCTACAGAGCTCCCACTCACTTTCTTGTAAATACAGGCTTCTCCGAAAGTTTGTATAAAACTAAATGCTTTGATCACACTATCAAAACGTTTATTCCAACTCCGAGAGGCTTGCACCAGTCCATAAATGGATCGCTGGAGCTTGCACACTTTGTTAGCTCCCTTTGGATCGACAAAACCTTCTGGTTGCATCATATACAACTCTTCTTCCAGAAATCCATTCAGGAATGCAGTTTTGACATCCATCTGCCAAATTTCATAATCATAAAATGCGGCAATTGCTAACATGATTCGGACGGACTTAAGCATCAGCGTCAGTCTTCTTCTTAAAGATCCATTTATTCTCAATTGCTTGCCGATCATCGGGCAAGTCAACCAAAGTCCATACTTTGTTCTCATACATGGATCCCATCTTAGATTTCATGGCTTCAAGCCACTTTGCAGAATCTGGGCTCACCATCGCTTCTTCATAGTTCGTAGGTTCATCATGATCTAGTAGCATGACCTCCAGAACAGGATTACCGTACCTCTCTGGTGCGGATCTTACTCTGGTTGATCTACGAGGTTCAGTAGTATCTTGATCTGAAGTTTCATGATCATTATCATTGGCTTCCTCACTAACTGGTGTAGGTGTCACTGAAACAGTTTTCTGTGATGAACTACTTTCCAGTAAAGGAGCAGGTACAGTTACCTCGTCAAGTTCTACTTTCCTCCCACTCACTTCTTTCGAGAGAAACTCCTTCTCTAGAAATGATCCATTCTTAGCAACGAATGTCTTGCCTTCGGATCTGTGATAGAAGGTGTACCCAACAGTTTCCTTTGGGTATCCTATGAAGACACATTTCTCCGATTTGGGTTCGAGCTTATCAGGTTGAAGCTTTTTCACATATGCATCGCAGCCCCAAACTTTAAGAAACGACAACTTTGGTTTCTTGCCAAACCACAGTTCATAAGGCGTCGTCTCAACGGATTTTGATGGTGCCCTATTTAACGTGAATGCGGCCGTCTCTAAAGCATATCCCCAAAATGATAGCGGTAAATCAGTAAGAGACATCATAGATCGCACCATATCTAGTAAAGTACAATTACGACGTTCGGACACACCATTACGTTGTGGTGTTCCGGGTGGCGTGAGTTGCAAAACTATTCCACAGTTTTTCAAATGTACACCAAACTCGTAACTCAAATATTCTCCTCCACGATCAGATCGTAGAAACTTTATTTTCTTGTTACGATGATTTTCAACTTCACTCTGAAATTCTTTGAACTTTTCAAATGTTTCAGACTTATGTTTTATTAAGTAGATATACCCATATCTTCTTAAATCATCTGTGAAGGTGAGAAAATAACGATATCCGCCACGAGCCTCAATATTCATCGGACCACATACATCGGTATGTATGATTTCCAACAAATCTGTTGCTCTCTCCATAGTACCAGAGAACGGTGTTTTAGTCATCTTGCCCATGAGGCACGGTTTGCAAGTACCAAGTGATTCATAATCAATTGGTTCCAAAAGTCCATCAGCATGGAGTTTCTTCATGCGCTTTATACCGATATGACCTAAATGACAGTGCCACAAATAAGTTGCACTTTCATTATCAACTCTGCATCTTTTGGCTTCAACATTATGAATATGTGTATTACTACTATCGAGATTCAATAAGAATAGACCACTCTTCAAGGGTGCATGACCATAAAAGATATTACTCATATAAATAGAACAACCATTATTCTCTGATTTAAATGAATAACCGTCTCGCATTAAACAAGATCCAGATATAATGTTCATGCTCAACGCTGGTACCAAATAACAATTACTTAGGTCTATTATTAATCCCGAAGGTAGATGTAGAGGTAGCGTGCCGACTGCGATCACATCGACTTTGGAACCGTTTCCCACGCGCATCGTCACCTCGTCCTTTGCCAGTGCCCGCTTATTCCGTAGTCCCTGTTTCGAGTTGCAAATATTAGCAACAGAACCAGTATCAAATACCCAGGTGCTACTGCGAGCTCTAGTAAGGTACACATCAATAACATGTATATCACATATACCTTTGTTCACCTTGCCATCCTTCTTATCCGCCAAATACTTGGGACAGTTCCGCTTCCAGTGACCAGTCTGCTTGCAGTAGAAGCACTCAGATTCAGGCTTAGGTCCAGACTTGGGTTTCTTCTCTTGAGCAGCAACTGGCTTGCTGTTCTTCTTGAAGTTCCCTTTCTTCTTTCCTTTGCCCTTTTTCTTGAAACTAGTGGTTTTGTTAACCATCAACACTTGATGCTCCTTTTTGATTTCTACCTCCGCAGCTTTCAGCATTGCGAAGAGCTCGGGAATAGTCTTGTTCATCCCTTGCATATTATAGTTCATCACGAAGCTCTTGTAGCTTGGTGGCAGTGATTGGAGAATTCTGTCAATGACGCAATCATCCGGAAGATTAACTCCCAATTGAATCAAGTGATTATTATACCCAGACATTTTGAGTATATGCTCACTGACAGAATTATTCTCCTCCATCTTGCAGCTATAGAACTTATTGGAGACTTCATATCTCTCAATTCGGGCATTTCCTTGAAATATTAACTTCAACTCCTGGAACATCTCATATGCTCCATGACGTTCAAAACGTCGTTGATGTCCCGATTCTAAGCTGTAAAGCATGGCACACTGAACTATCGAGTAGTCATCAGCTTTGCTCTGCCAGACGTTCATAACATCTGGTGTTGCTCCAGCAGCAGGCCTGGCACCCAGCGGTGCTTCCAGGACATAATTTTTCTGTGCAGCAATGAGGATAATCCTCAAGTTACGGACCCAGTCCATGTAATTGCTACCATCATCTTTCAACTTTGCTTTCTCAAGGAACGCATTAAAATTCAACGGAACAACAGCACGAGCCATCTATCTACAATCACCATAAACAAGCAAGATACTATCAGGCACTAAGTTCATGATAAATTTAAGTTCAATTAATCATATTATTTAAGAACTCCCACTTAGATAGACATCCCTCTAATCCTCTAAGTGATTACGTGATCCAAATCAACTAAACCATGACCGATCATCACGTGAGATGGAGTAGTTTTCAATGGTGAACATCGTTATGTTGATCATATCTACTATATGATTCACGCTCGACCTTTCGGTCTCCGTGTTCCGAGGCCATATCTGCATATGCTAGGCTCGTCAAGTTTAACCTGAGTATTCTGCGTGTGCAAAAACTGGCTTGCACCCGTTGTAGATGGACGTAGAGCTTATCACACCCGATCATCACGTGGTGTCTGGGCACGACGAACTTTGGCAACGGTGCATACTCAGGGAGAACACTTCTTGATAATTTAGTGAGAGATCATCTTATAATGCTACCGTCAATCAAAGCAAGATAAGATGCATAAAAAGATAAACATCACATGCAATCAATATAAGTGATATGATATGGCCATCATCATCTTGTGCTTGTGATCTCCATCTCCGAAGCACCGTCATGATCACCATCGACACCGGCGCGACACCTTGATCTCCATCGTAGCATCGTTGTCGTCTCGCCAATCTTATGCTTCCACGACTATCACTACCGTTTAGTAATAAAGTAAAGCATTACATCGCGATTGCATTGCATACAATAAAGCGACAACCATATGGCTCCTGCCAGTTGCCGATAACTCGGTTACAAAACATGATCATCTCATACAATAAAATTCAGCATCATGCCTTGACCATATCACATCACAACATGCCCTGCAAAAACAAGTTAGACGTCCTCTACTTTGTTGTTGCATGTTTTACGTGGCTGCTACGGGCTTAAGTAAGAACCAATCTCACCTACGCATCAAAACCACAACGATAGTTTGTCAAATAGACTCCGTTTTAACCTTCGCAAGGACCGGGCGTAGCCATACTTGGTTCAACTAAAGTTGGAGAGACAGTCGCCCGCAAGCCATCTCTGTGCAAAGCATGTCGAGGGAACCGGTCTCGCGTAAGCGTACGCGTAAGGTTGGTCCGGGTCGTCTCGTCCAACAATACCGCCGAACCAAAGTATGACATGCTGGTAGGCAGTATGACTTGTATCGTCCACAACTCACTTGTGTTCTACTCGTGCATATTACATCAACATAAATAACCTGGCTCGGATGCCACTGAAGGGTTTCGTAGTAATTTCAAAAAAATTCCTACGCACACGCAAGATCATGTGATGCATAGCAACGAGGGGAGAGTATAGTCTACGTACCCAGCGCAGACCGACTGCGGAAGCGATGACACGACGTAGAGGAAGTAGTCGTACGTCTTCTCGATCCAACCGATCAAGCACCGAAACTACGGCACCTCCGAGTTCGAGCACACGTTCAGCTCGATGACGATCCCCGGACTCCGATCCAGCAAAGTGTCGGGGAAGAGTTTCGTCAGCACGACGGTGTTGTGACGATCTTGATGAACTACAGCAGCAGGGCTTCGCCTAAACTCCGCTACAGTATTATCGAGGAATATGGTGGCAGGGGGCACCGCACACGGCTAAGGAATAGATCACGTGGATCAACTTGTGTCAACTTGTGTGTTTAGAGGTTCCCCTGCCTCCGTATATAAAGGAGGAGAGGAGGGGAGGCTGGCCGGCCAAGGGGGGAGGCGCAGGAGAGTCCTACTCCCACTGGGAGTAGGATTCCCCCTCCAATCCTAGTCCAACTAGGATTCCTCGGAGGGGAAAAGAGGAGGAGGGGGCCGGCCACCTCTCCTAGTCCTAATAGGACTAGGGGAAGGGGGGGGCGCAGCCCATCTAGGGCAGCCCCTTCTCTTTTCCACTAAGGCCCACTATGGCCCAAATAGCTCCCGGGGGGTTCCGGTAACTCTCCCGGTATTCCGGTAAAATCCCGATTTCACCCGGAACACTTCCGATATCCAAATATAGGCTTCCAATATATCAATCTTTACGTCTCGACCATTTCGAGACTCCTCGTCATGTCCGTGATCACATCCGGGACTCCGAACAACCTTCGGTACATCAAAATGCATAAACTCATAATATAACTGTCATCGTAACCTTAAGCGTGCGGACCCTACGGGTTCGAGAACAATGCAGACATGACCGAGACACGTCTCTGGTCAATAACCAATAGCGGGACCTGGATGCCCATATTGGCTCCTACATATTCTACGAATATCTTTATCGGTCAGACCGCATAACAACATACGTTGTTCCCTTTGTCATCGGTATGTTACTTGCCCGAGATTCGATCGTCGGTATCCAATACCTAGTTCAATCTCGTTACCGGCAAGTCTCTTTACTCGTTCCGTAATACATCATCTCACAACTAACATATTAGTTGTAATGCTTGCAAGGCTTATGTGATGTGTATTATCGAGAGGGCCCAGAGATACCTCTCCGACAATCGGAGTGACAAATCCTAATCTCGAAATATGCCAACCCAACATCGGCCATTGGAGACACCTGTAGTACTCCTTTATAATCACCCAGTTACGTTGTGACGTTTGGTAGTACCCAAAGTGTTCCTCCGGTAAACGGGAGTTGCATAATCTCATAGTCATAGGAACATGTATAAGTCATGAAGAAAGGAATAGCAACATACTAAACGATCGGGTGCTAAGCTAATGGAATGGGTCATGTCAATCAGATCATTCTGCTAATGATGTGACCTCGTTAATCAAATAACAACTCATTGTTCATGGTTAGGAAACATAACCATCTTTGATTAACGAGCTAGTTAAGTCGAGGCATACTAGTGACACTTTGTTTGTCTATGTATTCACACATGTATTATGTTTCCGGTAAATACACTTCTAGCATGAATAATAAACATTTATCATGATTATAAGGAAATAAATAATAACTTTATTATTGCCTCTAGGGCATATTTCCTTCACCTTCGCCCGTGCAAAGGTGCACTGGCAAAGATGGATGCTGAAAATCTGATGATCGAGGGACCGCCGGAGGGGAAGGAGCACCGCAAGCCCGAGTTATATTATGATAGTGTCCTTAAAGGGTCTCGCCTTGTAGTGGAGCAATGTGCCAAGGACATTATATTCCCGTGAATATATTCACGCTATCTCATGCAGTGTTAAACAAGGTCATTTAAATCATATAATGCCAATTTTTTTAGAATTTGATCTCCTGTGCGGCTGTTTTATATATTAAATATGAGAGTTGGCAAGTCGTCGACTTCTGCCCCCATGTAGGAAGTATGGGGGTGTTCGGGATAAACTTGAGCACTCTTTACCCCAGTTTTGGGTCCTTAAAGGAGGTGTTCAGCGCAACGAACCAGGCAATCGGACTGTAAGGCTTTATCACTCTCACTTGCCATAGGAGTTTGACAAAAGAAAGGTAGGCGCAACCCCTAGTGTTCGGAAGGCCACACTAAGGGCTCTATAAGCACCTGATCGGATGAAAAACCGATCTGTCGCACGCTGCATTAGTTATCGCATAATGCGGAATAAATCCTCAAAGATTTTGTAACCTCTCGAACAGCTGACCCACTCTCGCCATATCATGACAGTCAGTTTTCGGCTTTCTCTACTGAGGTGCTCGTCCGAAAGAACCGTGACGCAATCGCAGTAGTTCTCCCTTTACTACCCTAGGCGATATAGTGGAACGTAGGGTAGCAAACACAGGAGCCGGGCAACCCAATTATTGACCCAAGACATGATTCAGAGCCGATGCATATAATGCTATATGTTCGGGGTGTCGAATGACCATAAAGGTATTCAGACTTTATTGCCATACTATGGGTACAACGAAGCCCTTGGCATGTTGAGGCGTATCATAGTGTACGGATGCCATTTGACGAAGAATATCAATAAGAAAGAGCAGCAAGTAAGCGTCATATAAAACCACATATTGCAATTGAATAATACGTTGATGCGTACGAGTACAAATAGTGTGATAAAAACAAATATGACTTCAGAACCTGCTGTGACCAGGGGAGGGAAGCCGTGTGCGGATCCGGGTAATAATCGGATGGTCATTAAGGGGAATATCTAAGGATTCCCTTATGCAAATGAGTTGTTTCCTTCCTTGGTATGTTCGTCCCCTCGTGGGTCTAGTCGCCCTGTCGCTAGTGATGGCCTACAAAAGTGGACCTGCAAAGAAAGTGAAAAAAGATATTTGTGTGCCACGGAGCGGTTAAGCCGCATTAGGTGGTCTAGCCTGGCATTGTCTCTGCCTACTGCTGGAGTAATTAATTGAGCTCTTGATGAGCTGGGCTATCCTGTCGCATAGTAGTTCAGACTCTTTTGAATGTGTCCGGGAACCTGGCTGTCGAATGAAGGTTCAATTGAAAAATGCCAGTCTGCACTTCTACTGTTAAGGCGGTGGTGTGTTCTTTAGTAGGGGGGGGGGAGCGTTTGCCGTTAACTGATATGACGCCGCATGGACCAGGCATTTTCAGCTTAAGATAAGCATAATGTGGCACCACATTGAATTGAGCGAACGCGGTTCGTCCGAGCAGTGCATGATAGCTGCTGCGAAAAGGGACGATTTCAAAGATTAACTCTTCGTTACGGTAGTTATCCGGGTGTCCGAAGACTACTTCCAGAGTGACGAAGCCTGTACAGCAGGCCTCCAGCCCAGGTATCACACCTTTAAAAGTGGTTTCGGTGTTTGATATTTGAAGGATCGATGCCCATCTTGCATACTGTATCCTGATAAAGCAGGTTCAAGCTACTGCCTCCGTCCATAAGAACTCGTGTGAGTTGGAATCCGTCAACTATTGGGTCAAGGACTAATGCGGCTGAGTTGCCCTGACGGGTATTGGCCGGACGATCCTTGTTGTCAAAGGTGATCTGGCCGGACGACCATGGTTTGCGTTTTGGGGTGACTGGCTCCGTTGCGTCGTCATCCCTAAGTATGCGTCTCCGGTCCCGCTTGGGAATATGGGTTGCATTTGTCATATACACCATTTTAATTTGTGGAGGAAACTTCTTCTGCCCTCCAGTGTTTGGTGGTCTGGGCTCCACGTCGTCGTCCTCGCTTTGCAACCCCTTCTCGTTGTTTTCGGCACCTGACATGCCGGCCTATTTGAAGACCCAGCATTCTCTGTTAGTATGATTTGCTGGTGTTCCTGGGGTGCCATGAATTTGGCATGGACGGTCAAGTATACGGTTCATACTAGATGCGCCCGGACTGTTTCTTTTAAATGGCTTCTTCCGTTGACCGGGCTTGGAGCCACTGAATCCGGCATTGACAGTTGTGTCTTCGGCGTTGTAGCCGTTATTCTGCCACTTATGTTTGCTGCGTTGGGGCTTGCTGTTGCTTCTTGCTTCAGAATCCCCCGGTTTGCTTGAGGTGCTGTTGTTACGAGCCAACCACATATCTTCGCCCGCACAAAATCGGGTCATGAGTGTTGAGGGAGTCCTGGATTAGGGGGTATCCGGACAACCGGACTATATACTTTGGCCGGGCTGTTGGACTATGAAGATACAAGATTCAAGACTTCGTCTCGTGTTCGGATGGGACTTTCCTTTGCGTGGAAGGCAAGCTTGGCAATTCGGATGTTAGATCTCCTTCTCTGTAACCGACTCTGTGTAACCCTAGCCTCCTCTGGTGTCTATATAAACCGGAGGGTTTAGTCTATAGGACAAGAACAATCATAATCATAGGCTAGCTCCTAGGGTTTAGCCTCTACGATCTCGTGGTAGATCAACTCTTGTAATAATCATATCATCAAGATCAATCAAGCAGGAAGTAGGGTATTACCTCCATCGAGAGGGCCAGAACCTGGGTAAAACATCGTGTCCCCTGCCTCCTGTTACCATTAGCTTTAGACGCATAGTTTGGGACCCCTTACCCTAGATCCGCCGGTTTTGACACCGACATTGGTGCTTTCATTGAGAGTTCCACTGTATCGTCGCGATAAGGCTTGATGGCTCGTCTCTTTGTCAAGGACAACATCACCTTTGGGGGAGCCCTAGCTCTAGGCCAAACTCTCCGACTAGTCGGCTTCGTCATGACCACCCGATCGGCTGCCGCGCCAATGATGACTTCTCGGGTCATCAAAAGCAGCCTCCACGTCAATTCGGAACTCACCGAACAGATGGATCCAATGGAGCTCTCCTCCCTTAATGAGCTCTTCGATCGCATCACCGCTCTAGGAGTCGCTACAGACTATGATCGGATTGGGTTTAAACCCGACCAAAGGGATATTAACTCCCCACCGGTCACCCATGAGATAGCGGTAGTGGAAGAGCCACACATGGATTATCCCTCTACTTTGAGGATGAACTATGTCTGGATTAGCGAGATCTCTGAGCCGGATAACCGTTCGCGGGAGGACATGACCCAGACCCCGAACTTAGAATCGGCCGGCGAGCCGAAAAAATTGGGCAACATCCCGGAGCCCGAGCTGCCAAGCCCGGAAGCTCCTTTGCCCCTGGGTGTCAGATCGGGTCAGAATTCGGACTTAAATACACCCACCCGCCTAGACTTATGCCATCTTTCCCATGTCAGACAAGAGCCCCAAGAGACAGTACATCGCTACTGGGCCAGATTCCTCATTATAAACAAGGTCAAGGACTGTCGTGAGGAAGACACAATCTCACTTTTCTGCAAAACTTGCATGAACAAAGGGATCCTCAACGCTATAAGTCATCGTGACATAGTACACTTTGCTGAGTTAGCGGCCATAGTACAGAAGTACTGTGCGATGGAAAGCGCCTGGAAAACCCAAACAAACTTCTGGGATAATCCGGCTCTCACTAAACCCTTCGTCCGAACTAAAAGGGTAAACTCTCATAAGTTACCCGATTCAATTCCCAAAAAACCAAAGCCCGCTCTAGGGCGTGGAACCATATTGGAGGAATGGCTCAATGGGCCATGCAAAATTCACAGCACACCGGATACCATGCCAACGCATAGCCTAAGAGCATGTTGGATACTCCGGCAGGTAGCAAAAAGCGGCGATGATCTGCTTGTAAACCATAAGGCAAAGCAACATCCCGCCGAAGACAACAATGCGGTACTGACAGTCTTCGAGACTTTCGCCTCAAATAATAGGAGCAAGCGAGCTCATCGAAGTTTCGCTGAAATTTGCCACGTGGAAAAAATAAATCCATGGAGCGACACTGCTATAACCTTCAATGCCAGTGACGAACCTCAATTCCAAACAGTCCGAGCACCAGCCGCTTTGGTCCTTAGCCCAATCGTGGACAGCTTCCGGCTCACTAAAGTACTCATGGATGGTGGAAGTGGATTAAACCTCATCTACGAAGAAACCCTCAACAAGATGGAAATTGACAAAAGCCGCATTGAGCAAAGCAGCACGGCCTTCAGGGGAATCATCCCTAGTCGGGAGGCACGGTGTGCAGGAAAAATCACACTGGATGTGGTATTCGGCACGCCAGAGAATTATAAGTCCGAAGAAATCACATTCCAAGTGGCCCCGTTCAGCAGCGGATACCATGCCCTTTTAGGGCGGGACGCATTCACGAGCTTTCAAGCTATACCCCATTACGGGTACATGAAGCTCAAAATGCCCGGACCCAATGGAATCATCACTCTAGCTAGTGATCCGGACGTCGCACTCCGTGCTGAAAATAAAACTGCCGCACTAGCCCTGGAGGCATTATCCGAAGCCCTAGCGGCCCAAGAACTAACAACGGTGCACGCCACAGTGGAGAAAGATGACGTTATACTCGACAAGCGACCCAAGTCCACCTCTTTCAAGCCCGCGGAAGAGATAGTCAAATTTCAGGTCCACCCAACGGACCCCACAAAGACAGCTTCCATTGGGACAGAGTTGAGCCCCACAATGGACGCCGCACTGGAGACTTCCTACGCGAGAATTGGGACATTTTCGCCTAGCATCCTTCAGACATGCCGGGCATCCCACGCAGACTGGCCGAACACAGCCTCAATATAATGAAAGGATACAAGCCAGTCAAGCAAACTCTTAGGCGCTTCTCAGAGCCTAAGCGGCAAGCCATGGGAGAAGAGCTAGCCAAGCTACTTGAGGACAAATTCATCAGAGATATAAAACATCCAGATTGGCTAGCACACCTAGTAATGGTACCAAAGAAGGACAAATCATGGCGCCTATGTGTCGATTCCAAAGACCTCAATAAGGCTTGCCCTAAGGATCCCTTCCCCCTCCCTCGCATTGACCAAATCATTGATGCCACCGCAGGACACAACTCACTATGTTTCCTCGACGCATACTATGGATACCATCAGATAAAGATGGCGGAATCCGACCAAGCCGCAACGGCCTTTATAACGCCATATGGCCCCTTCTGTTTCAACACTATGCCTTTCGGGCTCAAAAACGCCGGCGCAACCTATAAACGCATGATTCATACATGCCTGGAGAAGCAAATCGGCAGAATAGTGGAGGCATACATGGACGATGTGGTCATCAAAACAAGATATGTCGAAACTTTAATAGATGATTTGAGACTCACGTTTGACAACCTCCGAACATACGACATCAAGCTCAACCCGGAAAAATGTGTTTTTGGCGTACCCTCCGGGAAGTTGCTCGGCTTCATCGTTTCCAATAGAGGAATCGAAGCAAATCTGGCAAAAATCCGAGCTCTGTCGCAGTTGGCTATCCCAACAGACCTCAAGCAGATCTAGAAACTAACTGGATGTGTGGCTGCCTTAATCCACTTTATCTCCCAATTAGGAGAAAAGGCACTACCTCTCTATCGCATTCTTCGATGCACCGAACACTTCGAGTGGACGGATGCGGCCACGGCCGGACTGGAAGAAATAAAGACCCTATTGGCCAACAATCCAGTCCTGACCGGGCCAAATACTGGTGAACATATGCTATTATACATAGCTGCAACACACCAGGTTGTAAGCACAGTGCTCGTCGTCGAACAAGAAGCAGACAGACACAAGTTCCCACTCCAAAAGCCGGTATATTACGTGTCCACTGTCCTCACTCCATGCAAATCCCGATACCCACACTATCAAAAGATAGCCTACGCGGTCTTCATGGCATCTCGGAAGCTACGAGACTACTTCCAAGAGTGTTCGATTACGGTGGCCTCCGAAGTACCACTCAATGACATAATAAACAACCGCGATGCCACGGGCCGGATTGCTAAATGGGCTATCGAGCTCCTTCCGTTCGACATAACATACAAACCACGGCGAGCCATCAAGTCGCAAGTACTGGCAGACTTTGTCGCCGAATGGACAGAAGCCGAACTCCCTAAAGAGTACGGCGCATACTCCAGTTGGATCATGCATTTCGATGGCTCTAAAATGCTGGTAGGATTGGGAGCGGGTGTTGTCCTGACATCCCCCACCGGAGACACGGTTCAATACGTACTCCAAATATTATACATAGACTCCAACAATGCAGCCAAATACGAGGCCCTGTTGCATGGTCTTCGGATGGCGGTATCTATGGGCATTCAACGCCTAGAAGTGCGCGGGGACTCGAACCTCGCAATATCACAAATAAATGGAGACTTCGATGCCAAGGATCCAAAAATGGCGGCCTACCATAATGTCGTCCTCAAAATGTCAGCTCAGTTCGAGGGGCTCGAATTCCACCATGTGGTCTGAGAAAACAATCAAGCGGCGGATATCCTCGCCCGCATCGGTGCTAAACATGACCCTGTCCCACCTAATATCTTCTTGGAAAGGCTATTCAAGACATCCGTGGTATGTGAAGGGGAGACCGGCAATACCAGTCCGGCTCCGAACACAACCCCAGATTCCGAACCATCTGACGTAATCGGAGGCTCTGCCACCGAAATAACACCTTTGGCCCACGAAATTATGGTTGTCATCGCCCCGTGGATCGAGCCCTTCTTGGCCTACCTAAATAGACAAGAGCTCCCCGAGGACCAAAATGAGGCACGTTGTATTGTGCAGTGTTCCAAGGCCTACAAAGTCCATGAGGGAGAGCTCTATAAGAAAAGTGCCACCGGAGTGCTCCAAAGCATCTCCGAAGAGGAAGGGAAGCAGCTCTTGGATGAAATCCATGCCAGACTCGGCGGGCACCACGATGTAGCTCGGGTACTTGTAAGCAAGGCCTTCCGTCCAGGTTTTTACTCGCCGACAGCCCGGGCAGATGCACAGGACCTTGTCCAACATTGCGTCCGTTGCCAACTCTTCGCCAATCAGAGCCATATGCCCCCTACCGCTCTCCAAACAATCCCCATAACTTGGCCCTTCGCGGTTTGGGGGCTGGATATGGGTGGACCTCTTAAAGGGGGAAGCCATAAGAAAAAATACTTATTGGTCATGGTGGACAAGTTCACCAAATGGATAGAAGCCAAACCAGTTAAAACGGTTGAATCCGGACCAGTGATAGACTTCATATCAGGGGTTGTACACCGTTACGGCGTCCCCCACAGCATCATCACTGACAATGGCTCAAACTTCACAGCCGATGAGGTAAAAACTTGGTGCGGCAACATGGGCATTAAGCTCGATTACGCCTCCGTCTATCATCCCCAAACAAACGGTCAAAGCGAACATGCAAATGGTCTCATCATGAGCGGCATCAAACCCAGACTAGTGTGATCCTTGAAGGAATCGGACACGCACTGGGTCGAGGAGCTCGACTCCATACTCTGGGGGCTGCGGACCATGCCACGGATATACACCATTCTTTATGGTGTACGGCGCAGAAGTAGTACTACCCTGCGACATAATCCATGACTCACCTCACGTGCGCATGTACAAAGAGAAGGAAGCCGAGCTAGATTGGCAGGACAACTTAGATGCCCTGGAGGAGGAGAGTGACGTCGAAAAAGCCTCTTCCGCATTTATAACGTTGGCGAACTCGTTCTACGCCTACCGTAGAAGAAGGACAAGCTCAAACCCAAGTGGGAGGGTCCCTTCAGCATTGATAAAGTTCTGATCGGAGGAGCGTACCGTCTACGCAATACATCCGATAAGAGACTCGAGCCGAACCCATGGAACACGGCCAGACTCCGGAGATTCTACGCCTAGTGCCGAACTCAGTGTTCATCTCCTTACCTCCACTCTTTTCAATTATGTTCTCCTTTTTCCTTCCTCGCCCTCTTTACCTTTTTCACATAAAGCCTTAAATACTGTGCGGTTGCTTGGATCGCTCCGGCCGCACTATGTGTGCTCACTATACCTGGGGGCTTACTATATGGAAGCTAAATATAATTACTTTTATGGCTTCCTGCCAACCACATATGCGTCTTTTTTCCATATGTGCCTTTTCTTCACCACTATATGCATCGATATGACATAAGATTTGGCCATGTTGGGTTGCCTGGCTTTTGTGTTTATGCCCTACGTTCCTGTTAATTCAGCTAGGGCATAAGGGGAGCACCTCTGCGATTGTTACTGCCGTTTCAGCCGAATGTGTACCTCAGACTGGGTGAAGCCGAAAGCTAGCGTTCTTAAGGGAATATTCGGTCGGTGAACAAAAGATGTTTTTTCGTTTATTACAACATGAATCCCCAGATGTTTTGTATCCTGCGCTTCTATTCACATTTTGGACATGCACATCGATGCATACGTACCCAGGGAAAGGAACCCCTAATAGAACTATTCTCTCTGGAAGATGTTTCTTACTACCCATGTAATATAACATAACTAGTTGGGTACTTGTCTGTTCAAGCACTTATGACCCCTATGCCTGGTTTCCATGCATACCCCGGTTTTACATAACTGAGCGGGTATTCGGATACACTCCGGACTATCGGGTCCGGGGGCTGAAGCGAAAAGGTCTGCCATGACAAATGATTTTCAATCCGGCTAGGGACTACATATGTCCATTGAATTACATAGTCACCTGGACTGGCTATATTCTTCCTCTATACCATCCAACAGGCTATCTAGCCTACAATCCTGTTGGGAATACTTTGCGGCTAACGCTACTTGGTCATACACCAGACTTACGGGAATCTCTTGCCCATCTGACCCCACCGGTCTGACTTCGGCCATATGGTTCAGGTCAGCCTTGGCGTATTGCGTCTTCACCATGGCCCAGGCTTCCCTTGCACCTTGTCGGCAAGCTGATACCTTCCATAACCGGAAGCACTGCCGTGCTCCTTTGAGCATATCCACAAGCTCCCCCATGCCTCCTGGCAGGGAAGCGGATGGCCACAAGGCCTGGGCAATACCCTGCATCACCTACCGAGCTCGTTCGTGCAGTTGTGAGAGATCTTGCAGCAAATCGCCTGCGGACCCGGGCATCTCCTCAGGATGGCCCGTCAGCATACCTACAGACATAACTCTATTAATACGCTTCCTCGCCAAACTATACTGCAGTTTGTTTAAGCACTTACCATAAATGTTGCGATGAAGCCTCTTGTTCTCCTTCACAGAGTCCGCAAGCTGAGCTCGAACATCTGCTAATTCGACGCTCAGCCGGATGTTGGCATCTTGGAGATTGTTTTTCTCCTGCCTAACCTGCGTAAGCACACGCTCGCCAGCCTTTAGTTGTCTTTGGAGATGTGACTCACTATCTTTTACGATCTCTGGATTCTCTCCGGGATTGTTTGCAGAATCTTCTGTTAGACTTATAAAGCAAGCCGAATACTAACTGGTGTAGGTCCTTAAAATTTCTCTGTTGAGACAAGTATTACCAGATGAGGCCTTCTGGGATTCCTCTAGTTTGGCAACGGCGGCCCTCAGCTGGGTCTTGCACTCCTCTAGCTCTTGAGATAAATGTGTATTCTTCTCTACAAGAACTTGTGCATACAATGATCCTTAAATCAGTTGTTCCCACTGTTTCAAGTCTCAGGGGCTACAGATATACATGCTTATCAAATTTTCTTACCCGTATATCCTTTGCATACTGGTCCGTCGCTCGAGCGAGTCCATCTTGGGCAGCTCGGATGTATGCGTCTCCCGAATTGATGGCATTGAATGCCTCTTAGGAAAAGATACCATCGCGGAGTATGGCCCGTCGGCGCCGGTGATTCACGGCACTCTCTACTTCAGAATTTTTGGCGGAGAGCCTATCCGCATCCTCTGTCGGAGGACAATTCGGCGTCGTCCCCACATTAGCCTCCTCTCTTGAGGCCTGTTTTGGAATCCAGATGGTGGAGGCATGACCGGCAAGATCTCCGGATATAGTCTGGCGACTACTCTTTCTGCCAGGACATGATGGATGCTGTTACATTTCAAAAATGATAAACACAGAGCAGATTTTAATTATACCTCTATGATGGTGTTTCGACCCTGACCGCCTTTCTCTTGAGCCTGCCTGGCCCGGGTGCCCTTTGCTGATGAGCCCCTAGGGGCTCGGCGCCACATTCCGATGGTCGTCTCTATAAAAATGCGATATTTGTGCATAAGGTATGGTATAAAGAAGGAATATTCTTCGGAGGTTAGGGCTTCAGCTTTGCTTACACGTGATGCAGGGAGCAGTCTGGGATAATCGGCAATAATAGCCACCAAGGTGCCGTCGCAGCTTGCCTGATAAAATGTCCCATCGACAAGCTCCATAGATATATCCGGATCTTCTTCAAGTCCGGGGTCGAGGGCTCGGCCAGGATCCTCTGGCTGCGGAGAGGGGCTGTTGAACTCTTTCACGACCTTCCTCAGTTCTTGCTTAGAAATAGCAGTGTAAATGATTGTGATGAAGGATGCAAGAATGGATAGAGTGGAGGCTTACCCAGCTTGGGGAGTTGTACATGGAAAATCCATCCCGCAGTTTAATACGGAGGAACTCCTCTTCTTCTCCTTTATATAAATCGGACAGTATTCTCGCCAGAGCGGTGGCGGAGTCCGGACCTTTACGACCGCAGTGGGTGGCATTGTCTTCCCCGTTGAAGTGCCACATGGGCTTCCCCCGATACTGAAGTGGCTGCACCCCCCACATTATGCATATTGATACAACTTCTATTATCGTCAGTCCTGATTGGGCTAGTGTCTTTATCCTGCCCATCAGGAAGTGGACTTCTGTGTTATCTTCCTCCTGGGGGCTCCGAGGGCACCCGTTTTGGCATTTCTTCATGGAAGCGTTATTAAACTCAGGAAGGCCCGTCCGGATTGGGTCCGGAAGGGGAACGTCATCTACATAAAACCACTCCGAGGGCCAGTCTTCGGATGCCTTCTTTGGAGTGCCGGATAGGTATCCGGTCTGGGCGATGCGCCATATTTCGGCTCCACCCACTTGATATATAGATCCCCCCTGATTATGAGGGACGAGGCAGAATAACCTCTTCCATAACTCGAAGTGAGCCTCGCAGCCCAGGAATAACTCACAGAGGGGAACGTATCCTGCGATGTGCAGCACAGAGGCGGGGGTAAATTTATGCAACTGGAGGCCATAGAACTCTAGGAGCCCGCGGAGGAATGGGTGGATTGGAAACCCGACGCCTCTTAGGAAATATGGGGCGAGGCATACCCGCTCCCCCTGAGATGGGTTAGGAGATCTCTCCGCTTGCGCCCCGCCATTATAAGTGGCTAGTCTGGGTCGGACAGGGACCATGTACGCAGGTGGAAGAAACCCTTGGGTCTGCAACTCTACTAAACGGCTATGGGGGACATAACACTTTTCCCAATCACCTGGCTTAGAGCTAAGGGAGCGAGAAGAGGAGCTGCGGCAATCGGCCATGATCGAATGGTTTTTTCTGGATGCGCTCTGTTGAATGCTTGCTTGAGGGAAGAAGGTGAGATTTGGATCTGAGGATCCCCGTCTCTTCGAATAAATGGTTCGCTTACAGGGTCAGGGTGGCAAATGTAAAAATGCTCCAGCTCCCCTTATTCGCTCGACACGTGGAGATGGCCCTTATTGAAGCACAGAAGCCAAGGAGTACAACATTGATGGGAAGCCGGACACTGTTTGCTACAAGAGGTACTCTGGATTTGAAGAAGAACCCGCCTTGCAATGCTGAAGACAATCTGCGCGCCGGACACATCGTCATTGAAGCCTGGTTCGGGGGCTACTGAGGGAGTCCTGGATTAGGGGGTATCCGGACAGCCAGACTATATACTTTGGTCGGACTGTTGGACTACGAAGATACAAGATTCAAGAGTTCATCCCGTGTCCGGATGGGACTTCCCTTTGCGTGGAAAGCAAGCTTGGCGATTCGGATGTTAGATCTCCTTCTCTATAACCGACTCTGTGTAACCATAGCCTCCTCCGATGTCTATATAAACTGGAGGGTTTAGTCTATAGGACAAGACCAATCATAACTAAGCTTGGGGATGCTGATACATCTCCGTCGTATCTATAATTTTTGATTGTTCCATGCCAATATTCTTCAACTTTCATATATATTTGGCAACTTTTTATACTATTTTTGGGACTAACATATTGATCTAGTGCCCAGTGCCAGTTCCTGTTTGTTGCATGTTTTATGTTTCGCAGAAAACCAATATCAAACGGAGTCCAAACGAGATAAAAACGGACGGAGAATTATTTTGGAATATTTGGGAATTTCCGGAGGAAGAATCAACGCAAAATGGTGTCCGAGGTGGCAACGAAACAGGGGGTGCGCCCTCCCCCCTGGGCGTGCCTGGACTGTCGTGGGCCACCCATAAGGCGGTTGATGCTCTTCTTTTGCTGCAAGAAATCTAATTTTATGTGAAAAATCTGGGCGAAAGATTCACCCCAATCGGAGTTACGGATCTCCAGATATAAAGGAAACGGTGAAGGGGCAGAATCAGAGAACGCAGAAACAGAGAGATAGATCCAATCTTGGAGGGGCTCTCACCCCTCCCAAGCCATTGGAGCCAAGGACCAGAGGGGAAACCCTTCTCCCATCTAGGGACGAGGTCAAGTAAGAAGAAGAAGAAGGGGGCCTCTCTCCCCCTTGCTTCCGGTGGCGCCGGAGCACTGCCGGGGGCCATCATCATCACCGCGATCTTCACCAACACCTCCATCATCTTCACCAATATCTCCATCACCTTCCCCCTTCTATATCCAGCGGTCCACTCTCCCGCAACCCGTTGTACCCTCTACTTGAACATGGTGCTTCATGCTTCATATTATTATCCAATGATGTGTTGCCATCCTATGATGTCTGGGTAGATTTTCGTTGTCCTACCGGTGATTGATGAATTGCTATGATTGGTTTGAGTTGCATGTTTTATTATTGGTGCTATCCTATGGTGCCCTCCGTGTCGTGCAAGCATGAGGGATTCCCGCTGTAGGGTGTTGCAATGCGTTCATGATTCGCTTGTAGTGGGTTGCGTGAGTGACTGAAACACAAACCCGAGTAAGGGGATTGTTGCGTATGGGATAAAGGGGACTTGGTACTTTAATGCTATGGTTGGTGTCGGTGTCAAAACTGGCGGGTCTCGGGTAGGGGGTCCCGAACTATGCGTCTAGGCGGATGGTAACAGGAGACAAGGGACACGATGTTTTTACCCAGGTTCAGGCCCTCTCGATGGAGGTAAAACCCTACTCCTGCTTGATTAATATTAATGATATGGGTAGTACAAGAGTTGATCTACCACGAGATCAGAGAGGCTAAACCCTAGAAGCTAGCCTATGGTATGATTGTTGTATATCTCTATCGACTAGCCTGGCCCTGGTTTATATAATGCACCAGAGGCCTAGGATAACATGAGTCCTACCCGAATACGCTGGTGGGGGAGGAGTCCTTGTCTTGATCACCAAGTCTTGTGGAATCTTCCTTGTATGCGGCAACTGTCCGAACTGGCCCATGAGTATACGGCCATGGGGGTCCTCGGCCCAATCCAATTGATCGGGAGACAACATGGTGAGTACCCCCTAGTCCAGGACACCGTCAGTAGCGCCCTGCACCGGTCTTCAAGTTAGGGACGCTCCTCGATTCTTACGAACTGTTCTTCATCTTCGGTTGCCGGTCTTGAAAACTGGTTCAACAAATCTTCTCGTCTTCTATCTTGAGGATCGCCAAAATGCATTCGACGAGTTTACACATCGGGTATCTGAGGAGCCCCTTTAAGTTTCCAGCCTTTATCAATGCCTTGTTATTTTTATGCCACACCTCGGGTTCGAAGTTGTTCCCGGGAGACAGTGTCATCTTGTGTCCGAGCTCTAACTCCGGACTGCATTCAAGGTATCTCTTGCAACCGAGCACCAATGCCGGACTGCTTTCGAGCTCCAACGCCGAAATGTATCCGAACTCCAATGCCGGACTGTGTCCAAGCTCCAACGCCGGACTATATCCGAGATGTCATAGATCATCTTGGTCCAAAAAAGTTTGAAGGAGTTTAGCCGAGCTTAATGCCGGAAATGCCCTCTATGGAGCCAGCCACTAGTGCCCGAGCTTTATGCTGGACTACTTCCGAGGTGGTGCACCACCCTGAATGTGGGCCGATTTTTTTCAATATTTTTGATTGATGCAATTTATTCTCTGCCGAGATACATAGCCAGTACCCCTCAAGGTGGGTATCGGTCTAAAACCCGAGATGCACATGAAGGATGACATCAGACCGCTGATCCCCATAGCCGCTGAGACTCAAGTTGATTTGCAAAATCGGTCTGAGGATCAAGTCCTAGCTTGGCAGAATACTTCGGGACGCAACAAGCGGCATGCTCAGTCCTCAAGACTCAGGTTGGGTGCGGCCGACCAACCTGAGGATCAAAATCTCCTCGGAGACTGTATTACACTTAAAATTTTCTGCATTGGACAGGCAATGCAGTAGCCCCCGAGACACTGGTCGGGTGGCAACACCAGATCAGGGGATCGATGTGCCCCTTTAATATTTGTAAATAATAAGCCCGAAGCACAGTAGCCCCCGAGACTTAATGCGGGCACGGGTGGCCGAATTAAGGATTGATATCCATAGTAAAATCACAAACTATGTGTAATGACTCTATGTATCCAAGTACTTTACGTCATTAATGCTCTGATCTGCATTGTACAAAACTTTGTTGACTGACCATCGGCTTCCGCCTCCTCGGCCAATAGCCGAGGAGTGTTTGTCCTACTTTATAAAGCCTTTATGAGGGCAAAGATTTACAACAAACAAGGCAATTTGGCCATACGGTTTTATAAACAAAGGTACACAGAGAGATATGTTATATTGCTGTTTAACAGAAGAAATGTCTTCCAAAGAAAATAGTCCCGCTATCGGTTCCTTTCTTTGGGTTGTCATGCTAAGCATGATCATGAAACCTCAGCTCCAATGTAAGAGAAAAATATCGAGGATTTAATTTGGGAGGCCAGTTAATAGCCCCTGGTAGTGTTCGGCGATGGTCGAGGTCAAGCCGTAAACACTTCGGCCATTGTTATGAATGGCCCGTCGTTTAACACCGTCATCGGATCGCTGACCAGTTTACGCTTATTGTGACAGTTAGTTTTCGGCTTTCTCCACTGAGGTGCTTAACCATGTGAGCTGGAAGCACAATCGCAGTGGTTCTCCCTTTGCACACCTAGCCGAAAAAAGCGGCACGTAGGAGGCAAGCGCAGGAGCCGGGCAACCCAACTATTGACCGAAGACACAATTCGAAACCGATGCATATATAGCAATATCCGAGAATGTTTTTGCCGAATCTCTAAAGGTGTCCGGTGTTGCACTGTGAGACTTGTGCTGAAAACACACAAATAGTTTAAAAAGTTCCATAAGCTTGGAAAACCAAAAAACATCAGTAAAAACTTGACATCCGAACGAGATCAAGTGTTCGGTGCCAATTCGAAAATTAGCCTTAGCAAAAGAAGTGCTTCTGTCGTGCTTTAATAATAATAATAAAACTTTGCAACGACTAAGAAGAAGAACACTTATCATAAAACGGCTCATATAAATTTAAGAGCCCCCAAGTGACTTGGGTAAAAGAATGATTGCATGTATCGAAGTACTTATATCATATCTATGTTCAACCGAACTTTAAACACGTCTTAACCGACCGTCGGCTTCTCCCTCTTCGGTCAAGGACCGAAAAGTGTTATGTACTCCATCTGTCGAGAATATCGACGGTGTTTCCAATAACCAGGCAATCAGGCCATAAGGCTGTAACAGACAAAGCGCGCTCAGGAAACTTATGCTATATTACTGCGGAGTGTAAGAAGCATCTTCAAAGAAAATAGTACCCCTATCGATACCTTTCTTTGGTGCTCATTGTTATTATGAGACTTATGCAATATATTTTTTGTACTCATGAGTTCTGTTGTGTGCCGACCATGATTGAAAACAATAAGAGCGCTAGCTTTCGGCTTCACCCAGTCTGAGGTCCGGCTCGGGTGACCTGATCGTGAAAATCGCAGAGGTGCTCCCTTTACTCCCTAGCCGAACAATCGGGGACGTAGGGGTAAGCAGAGGAGCCAGGCAACCCAGCTTGCAAATCGCTTAAGTCAATATGGTGCATATTGTGGCGTAATACACGAACAAGGAACGAAGCCGTACAAGTATAATCATATGCAAGAGGAAAAAGCTTCGTGAAGGAAGCCCCCAAGTAAACGGGGTATTCGAATTTGCGCATCACAAACGAAGTTTGGACAAGGAAATTTTTACAAGCAATTTTTTTTCAAAAAAGTATAATGCTTGGTCGAGCCGAACACAAGTTAAAAATTAAAGCTTTGAGCATGAAAGCGACTTAGCTGGTTAATGTGTTCGGTATTGATGACGCGGTCCGAGCTTGATACGGGACAAGGTTCCATCCCCCAAGCCGGTCCCGAGGTGGCGGACCGGAGAGCTCGACACGCCGAATTGGTGATATAGCACGCTCAATGCAGTCCGGCAGAGTGGCGCCGAAGTCCCCGGATCATTTTCCTGTGCACAAAAAATGGTGCAAACCGGAGATAATAGTAATAATGATAAAAAAATCTTTGCATAATAAATAATTTATGCAAAGTGAGTAATAAAAGAAATATGGCCTGGCGCCAAAGTCAATGTCGATGCAGGGCGGCAGCGTGATGCGGTAAAGGCATGGCAAGGCCTGAATTCATAGGTCGGTTCGAGTTCCGGATGCGGCGTTCGCCGGATTATGTACGGAAACTGACCGGACCACCATGCGACCGTCGTTAATGCGGCTACCATTTGATAGACCTGCGTACATATGATGGACAAACCAGAGTAATAATTCGTTGGGAAAAATGAACCCAAACAAGCGAAAAATACTAGGATTAATAGCACCTGGCTTATTTGTTGTAGCAATCCGAAGAAAGGTGATTCCCAAAATTGGGACTCAATCCGCACACATATCGCCTGGTGGGCGATAAAGCAACGGCATGGCGATGCTGGCAAAGGTTGGCGCGCCGAGGAAAAGCCCTCGGTCCAGCTAACATGACGGAGCTGGTCGGCCAGCGACGCCGAAGTCTCCAGAGTAGGTTGATGAAGAGATGATGAAGCCCCTGGTCCAGCCTGAGATGTCGAAGTAGGTCGGCATGATGGACACCAGCTTGAAATAGTGCGGCCCTACCGATGCAGGTCGTGACGTGGTCGATGCCGGCTTGATGAAGCGATCGTGCGGCGATGCCGGTATGCCTGCTCCGTGTAATCTGTGGGGCGGCGATGTTGGTGGTGATTTATCCTTCGCGATGTCGGACTCTTGTTCGGCTTGCCGAGATGATGATCCGAAGAAGTTGAGTGCGGCTCAACAAAGTGACGACGTGTGTATCGCAGGTCGGCAGCCGTGGAGCAATATTGCCGGACTGGTTTGACACCAGCATGATGTTGAAGATCATGTTCAAAATATTTTAAGGCTAGCGGGATGTGTTCGGGAACAAAACACGATACCCCATACAATACTTCCTTCAAAAAGGATGTCCGAATTCCCGTTCATACAAAAGACGAACTCGGGTCGGATTCGTTTTCGCGCAAAAAACAGATCCGAAAAGTGATACACTAATCGGAAGGTTCCCGGAGTTTGGACGGTCGGATCGAGCTGAAATTTTGGGAGGTGGTCGATACAGGAATTCTGCAGCCGATCAACCGTTGGATCTTCCAAAGGACATCCGAGCTAGAAGCTGGACACCACACCCTAAACTCGTCTAGATTCTCGTCCAGATTTGACAGGGCTCTGGTGTATCGTAGATTGTCGGAGATTCCTCCATCGGAACTCGACGAAATTTAGCATGTCTGTAGTAGACGTAATTCCGCACTATTCCACCGAAGCAATCGTCAAACTGACGCTCGAGGAGGCGGTGATGGCGGATACAATTTCGCTGTCCAGAAATACAGCACGGTTGCCCGAGGGCAATGTTGACATTGAGCCCCCGGGCTCCCTGGATGATTCCTCCGTGATATTGATAGAGATCGGAGCTGATGTTGATGAAGGCCCTCATCCGAACATGATGATTGGAGGTAGGGCGTAGTCCTTGGTCGAACCAAGGTGACCAGTCGAGCTAGTGACGAAGATGCCGAGGTCGCAGTTGATCTGCAAGCGAGCCATCGACCTTTTGCCGAACACACAGTGGAACTCTCAATGAAAGCACCAATGTCGGTGTCAAAACCGGTGGATCTCGGGTAGGGGGTCCCGAACTGTGCGTCTAGGCGGATGGTAACAGGAGACAAGGGACACGATGTTTTTACCCAGGTTCGGGCCCTCTCGATGGAGGTAAAACCCTACTCCTGCTTGATTAATATTGATGATATGGGTAGTACAAGAGTTGATCTACCACGAGATCAGAGAGGCTAAACCCTAGAAGCTAGCCTATGGTATGATTGTTGTATATCTTTATCGACTAGCCTGGCCCTGGTTTATATAATGCACCAGAGGCCTAGGATAACATGAGTCTTAGCCGAATACGCCAGTGGGGGAGGAGTCCTTGTCTTGATCACCAAGTCTTGTGGAATCTTCCTTGTATGCGGCAACTGTCCAAACTGGCCCATGAGTATACGGCCATGGGGGTCCTCGGCCCAATCCAACTGATCGGGAGACGACGTGGTGAGTACCCCCTAGTCCAGGACACCGTCAGTTGGATTTTACCTTAATGAATCTTTAGTAGTTGCGGATTCTTGCTAGAGTTCCAATCATAAGTGCATATGATCCAAGAAGAGAAAGTATGTTAGCTTATGCCTCTTCCTCAAATAGAATTGCAATAGTGATTACCGGTCAAGTAACGTAGTCAATTGCTTAGGGACAATTCCATAACTCCTACCACCACTTTTCTACACTCGCTATATTTACTTTAGTTGCATCTTTATTTAAACAGCCCCTACTTTTTATTTACGTGTCCTTTATTATCTTGCAAACCTATTCTATCACACCTACAAAGTACTTCTAGTTTCATACTTGTTCTAGGTAAAGAGAACGTCAAGCGTGCGTAGAGTTGTGTCGGTGGTCGATAGAACTTGAGGGAATATTTATTCTACATTTAGCTCCTCGTTGGGTTCGACACTCTTACTTATCAAAAATTGTTGTGATCCCCTACACTTGTGGGTTATCAAGACCTTTTTCTGGCGCCGTTGCGGGGAGTCATAGCGTGGGGTGAATATTCTCGTGTGTGCTTGTTTGCTTTATCACTAAGTAATTTTGATTTGCTGTTCTTAGTTGTTATCTATCTTTAGTCATGGATATGGAACACAAAATACCAAAAAAAATAGAGGTACTTGCTACTCATGTAGATGGGGTAACTCCTAAAACCCCCGATTCTCATTATGTGAAAGATGTTATGTACTATTTTGATAATCCTGAGAAAACCCCATTTAACTTTATAATGGGAGACATGTTGGATCAACGTGAATACCTTAGGGATTATCACTCGACATAAAAAGTGAAACTATTATGGGATCAATTTATTATGTTGCGTTGGTATGCCTGGGATCTATGCTTGAGATATGATATTATTTGTTGCTCTAGGATGAAGGCTCCACACCTTCCCTTTTCATGCAAATTTAATGATAATGAAACCTTAGCTTCTTATGCTAATGGTATATATGATTACTATGGTGTTGAACAAATAGAAGAATTTGTTGCTTTTATGGGTGCTTATGAGAATGAATCTATGTTTAAAGCGTTTGACGATTTTGATGATTCAGTTTATAGGCCTGAAAATCTTGCTATACTTAGATATTGCTATGAAAATTATGAATACAATTACTATATTAATGCTTTTATGAAGAAAGTCTCCATTGTCAAAGAAGAGACTAATATTTTGCAGGAAGCTATGGAAGAATAAATTGATGAAACTATGAGCTCATTGGATGAAAAAGATGATGAGGAGAGCGAAGAACAAAAGGAGGAAGAGCAGATTGATCACTCGTGCCCACCTTCTAATGAGAGTAACTCTTCAACTCATACATTGTTTAATTCCCCTTTATGCTTACCGAAGGATGATTGCTATGATGATTGTTATGATCCCGTTTATTCTCTTGAATTACCCCTTTTTGATGATGCTTGCTATGCTTGTGGCCAAGATGCCAATATGAATTATGCTTATGGAGATGAACTTGCTATAGTTCCTTATGTTAAACATGAAATTGTTGTTATTGCACCCACGCATGATAGTCCTATTATCTTTTTGAATTCTCTCAACTACACTATATCGGAGAAGTTTGTGCTTACGAAGGATTATATTGATGGGTTGCCTTTTACCATTGCACTTGAAAGTTTTGATGAATGTAATATGCATGTGCTTGCTGCTCCTACTTGCAATTATTCTGAGAGAGGAACTATATCTCCACCTCTCTATGTTCCCAATACGATAAAATTGCAAGAAACTGCTTATACTATGCATTGCCTTTACTTTGTGTGCATGAATTGTTCTTTTATGACATGCCAATGCATAGGAAGAGAGTTAGACTTTGTTGTTGCATGATATATGTTACTTTGTGCTCACTACTAAATTACAAATCATTGTTAATTAAAATTGGCTTTGATATACCTTGGGATCCGGGTGGATTCATTAATTGAGCACTAAATGCCTAGCTTAGTGGCTTTAAAGAAAGCGCTGCCAGGGAGACAATCCGGAAGTTTTAGAGAGTCATTTATTTCTGTTGAGTGCTTTTGTATAGTTTAAAAACAAAAAAAATAAAGAGGGGAACCAAAAAACTTTTCAAAAAGGAAAGTGAAAGTGAGAGAGACAAGCATTGTTGAAGTGGGAGAGCTCCTTGAACTTTGTTCATGCTCACGGAAACTTTATGAATCTTGATTAGCCATGGAAAAGTTATATTACAGTAGAGACAATGCAAAACAAATATGAATTGGTTTGCAATAGTACTTAGAGTAGTGATTTGGTTTATTATACTAACGGATCTTACCGAGTTTCTGTTGAAGTTTTGTGTGGACGAAGTGTCTAATCGAGGATGTCTCGATATGAGGAAAAGGAAGAGAGGCAAGAGCTCAAGCTTGGGGATGCCCGAGGCACCCCAAGTAAATATTCAAGGAGACTCAAGCGTATAACCTAGGGGATGCCCCGTAAGTCATCCCCTCTTTCTTCAACAAGTATCGGTATGTTTTCGGATTTGTTTCGTTCATGTGATATGTGCAAGTCTTGGAGCGTCTTTGCATTTAGTTTTCATTTTTCTTTTTTGCACCATGTTGTTATGAGATAGTCCTTGATTGATTTATAGAATGCTCATTGCACTTCACTTAAATCTTTTGAGCATGGCTTTATAAAATGCTTCACGTGATTCACTTATATCATTTGAAGTCTGGATTGCCTGTTTCTCTTCACATAGAAAACCGCCATTTGTAGAATGCTCTTTTGCTTCACTTATATTTGTTAGAGCATGGGCATATCTTTTGTAGAAAGAATTAAAATCTCTTGCTTCACTTATATCTATTTAGAGAGATGACAGGAATTGGACATTCACATGGTTAGTCATAAAATCCTACATAAAACTTGTAGATCGCTGAATATGATATGTTTGATTCCTTGCAATAGTTTTGTGATATAAAGATGGTGATATTAGAGTCATGCTAGTGGGTGCTTGTGGATTGTAATAACACACCTCCTAATCCAATTCCACTAGCATCACATTCAAGCTCAAAAGTCTTATTAAAATCAGGAAGTTGGAGTAAAGGAGCATGTGTCAACTTATCTTTCAATACCGTGAAGGCTTCTTCCTGTGCGGTACCCCAAACAAAAGGCACATCTTTCTTTGTAAGCTCATTGAGAGGTGCAGCAATGGTGCTGAATTCTCTCACAAAACACCTATAGAATCCAGCGAGGCCAAGAAAACTACTCACTTGTGTGACTGTTTTGGGCTGCCGCCAACTCTCAATAGCTTCAATCTTGGCTTTGTCAACTTCAATTCCATGTGAGGTAACAACATAGCCAAGAAAAGATACTCGGTCAGTGCAAAAGGTGCACTTCCCAAGGTTACCAAACAAACGTGCATCACATAGAGTAATAAAAACAGCACGTAAATGTTCCAAATGTTCTTCCAAAGATCTACTATAAATCAATATGTCATCAAAGTAAACTACCACAAATCGTACAATGAAAGCACGTAAAACTTCGTTCATTAATTTCATGAAAGTACTAGGTGCATTAGCTAACCAAAAAGGCATGACTAACCACTCATATAATCCGAACTTAGTTTTAAATGTTGTTTTCCATTCATCTCCCAATTTCATACGAATTTGATGGTATCCACTACGCAAATCAACTTTGGAGAATATTGTAGAGCCACTCAATTCGTCAAGCATATCATCTAGCCTAGGAATAGGATGACGATAATGAATAGTAATATTATTAATGCCTCTACAATCAACACACATACGTGATGTACCATCCTTTTTCGGCACTAGAATAATAGGAACAACACAAGGACTAAGGGATTCGCGTATATAACCTTTGTCCAGCAGCTCCTGTACTTGACGCATAATCTCCTTAGTCTCCTCTGGATTGGTACGGTATGGTGCATGGTTGGGTAATGATGCACCGGGAATTAAGTCAATCTGATGCTCAATCCCTCGAATGGGAGGTAATCCCGGTGGCACGTCTTGTGGAAAGACGTCAGTGAACTCCTGCAAAATGTTAGTGACAGCAGTATGCAAAGAGGAAAGCACGTCGTCGAATGAAAATAATGCCTCTTTGCACACAAAAGCATAGCAAACAGATTTGCTAAAATCTAGCTCATCAATATCAGATTTAGTGGCAAGTAAACATGTAATTTTCAATTTAATTTCAAAAGCAACACTAGATGGTTTACTATTAGGCTTCATTTGTTGCTCAAATTCTTTTTCCACAATCTGATTTTCACTCTTATTTTTCTCCTATTTTGCTTTATTAGCTCTATTAATATCATCTTTCAAAATGGACTTAGGAGTCATAGGAAGCAAAGTAATATTTTTATCCTTCTGAACAAGAGTATACTGATTGTTTCTACCATGGTGTACAGAACTTTTATCAAATTGCCATGGTCGACCAAGTAATAAGGAACATGCTTGCATAGGTACAACATCACAATCAACATAATCAGCATATGTAGAGATACTAAAATGCACACGAACAGTACGTGTTACCTTAACCTTGCCGCTGTTGTTGAACCATTAGATGTAGTAAGGATGTGGATGTGGTCTTGTGGTCAGAGATAGCTTCTCCACCATCTCCATGCTAGCCAAGTTGTTGCAGCTCCCTCCATCTATGATGACGCGCACAGAACATTCCTTCACAACGCCCTTTGTATGGAACAAATTGTGCCTCTGATTTTGCTCAGCTTGTGTGACCTGCACACTCAAAACACGTTGAGCAACTAAACATTCATACCTGTCAGCGTCTTCAGGAGCCATGTATTGCGTCTCATGATCAGAATCATCTCCACCGTGTTCTTCACGTGTAATAAGAGCCAAAGTCTCCTCATCATAGTCACTAGCAGACTCATACCCACCATCCTTAGTAGCAATCATCACACGCTGAGATTTGTATTCTCTCGCATAATGACCTCTTCCCGTACAACAACGACAAATAATATCACTTGTGTGCCCTGTTGATGCCATGGAAGAAGAAAAGCTTTGTGCAGTCCCGGCAGGTGCGCTCTTGGCAGATAGCGGTGGTTGTGCCTGCTTTCTTGTATCACGGCTAGATGTGGCACCTGATGGACGTGTCGGTGCAGTGGAAGTAGAGGATGCACGCGGTGTCCATAATGAAGGTCGACTTGCAGAAAAGTTAGTTCACGCCAATGCCTGTCGATCCTACACTTCACGTTCAGCTTTACAAGCAAGATGGAATAAACGAGTGATATTAGTATACTCCTTATACTCTAGAATGGTCTGAATCTCTCTATTTAATCCACCCATAAAACGTGCAAGCATATCTTCATTCTCCTCAACAATACCACATCTAATCATGCCAGTTTGTAATTCCTGATAATATTCTTCTTCAAAAAAAATTCCTTGTCTTAAATGCTGCAACTTTTGAAGCAATTCACGTTAATAATATGGTGGAACCCAACGAGTACGCATAGCAGTTTTCAAAGCAGCCCAAGTAGTTGGAATAGGATATAATCTACAATGTTCGGACCACCATACACATGCAAAACTAGTGAAAGCACAAACAGCAGCAACAACCCGTCTCTCCTTGGGATATTGTAAACATGTAAAACATTGTTCAGTTTCTAACTCCCAAGTAAGATATATATCAAGAACATATCTACCCTCAAATGGTGTAATATTCAATTTTAGTTTTGGAATATGGTCATTATCTCGTACCCGAGGTGGTGGTGCAGGCCTACCGTTGCGAATAAATACCTGAGGTCGACCAGATGGTGGTGGTGCTGGTGGCTGCATGTAGTTCTGATTTTGATCAACCTCATCCTCGTAATAGTACTCCACCTCTGTACTAATAGTAGGAACTACAGAAGCACCAACAACAGTAGCAGCGGCAACAGAATTTTGTCATGTCTCAATAGGAACACGTTCTCCTCGCCCTACTGTATCATGGCGTAGAACTGGTTGTGGGAGACGTTTGAGTAATTCATCAAACTTGGCGTCCAACTTGGTGTCAATTGTCTTCTCAATGTCATCCATCCTCTCCAATGCCTTTCCAAAACTGGCCATCACGTCTTCCACCTATTGACCCAACATTTGATGAAACTTATCATGAAGATCCTTGTTCGTCATGTTCTCCCAGTCAATCTCGTCGGCTTTTGATCCTTCCATGGTTAGCAGCAATAGAAACACAAAAGAATATGATTCTACAGACTACTAGGAAGCGGTGGTGGTGGTGGTATGTCACAAATCCTTCAAGCAAATCTCAAATTCTTACCAGTTCTTACCCAGCAGCAGGTGGTGATCGGCAACCGTTGTAGTCAAAACTCTCAAAGCTTGGATAGAGCGATTACTAGGGAGAGTCAAACGCACGACGTAGATGTATGTGGAGCTGGGAAGGCTTATAATATGGTAGCAAAAAGGGTCAGCAATAATCAATTCAGAGATGCAAAGTTGAATAAACGCTCAACGAGGGTACTGTGCCGGTCCTAGGCTAGACTGTGCTAGAGACGCGAGCCTAGAACACTAACAAAATCACGGCGCTGCACATAAACAAGGGAGGAGCACACTCTGAATTTTTTTTCTCTTTTTTTCACTTTTTTTTGCACTTTTTTCCTTTTTTCCTCCGCAACAAATTTTTTTTGAAAAAGTCTACAAATAGTCTAGAAACTGCCTGGCCAGAATTTTCCAGACTTAGTTTTTTTTTTGAAACTGGAGCTATTTTTCTACTACAGGTAACACAAAAGTCCGGGAGTCCTTCTCTATCACGACTCGGAGTATGGCGTGATCTGGAAGTCAAAAACAAAGCAACAAATACTGGACTCGGACTAGGACTTGTGGCAGAGATGAATCTAGTGGAACCCGGACTAGTGGCAGAGATGAATTTGGTGGAACTAGGACTGGTGGCGGATATATGTTGCAGGTGGACTCGGATTGGCGTGATGGAGGTGGATATGTGGTATATGGCTGCAGTGATATCGATGGTGGTAGATGGCAGCAGTGATGACGATGGTGGTATATGGCAGCGGTGATGACGATGGTGGTATATGGCAGCGGTGATGATGATGATGCGGCGGCGGCGTGACAACTTGTGAACAGAACTTGAAACTCTAAAGGACTAGACACTAAGACCAGCAACTAGACACGACGATACAACCGCAAATTCAATAATGCAAATACAGAAAAGATTATGCAATGGCTCAGACTGGTTCGGATATGATGAACTAACCCTAATTTTTTTGTGGCTTTTTCGTGAACTATAGGTATGAAGAACAGACTCGATCTAAACTACGAAAAGCTGCAAAATCTCACCGAGCAACCTGGAAATCTAATACCACTTGATAGGGGCAAAGGTGTCCCATCTTTCAATGAGATGGTGGCTATCGTTTTCTGTGGGAGTCGACCTTGACAATCCGACTACGAACGTGCGTGACGTCGCGCCTTAGAAATCGCTAAACCAACTTCCGAGGGGTTATTGACCACGCCGGAGCACGATCAACCTGACCACGAGGGTCTATTTCCTGCGAGCAAATGAAGAACAAGCAAGAAACTGAGATTGCAATCTAGATATTGCGACTATAAGATGAAAGCTTTATTGATCAAGATGGGGTTTTGTGACGCCTTTGTCTGGTTGTTGAACACAAACGAAGTACGCAAAGTTGCAGCTATGGCGAACTTTAATCTAAACAAAACCCAAAGTCTAAACGGTGCCCTAAGGGCTATATATATGGAGGAATAGGGGGGGAATTTCGTGGCCCTTGGTGGAGGGGTCCGAAATCAACCCTATCTCTTGTTTCCCCACACATACGGACTCTAAAAATAGCCTATACTTATGTATTTCGAAATTACATGGGCCTGACCCAATAATAAGGTGAAGCAGCACCTAGAATAACCTCGGGACGAAATTTATGAAGTGACATCTTGTATATTTCGTCCAAGGCTTCAAGCACCCATTATGGTGGCTTCAAAGTCCTAAAAGCATCACTTGTAACTCTGTTCTTGTTCCCCTTGCGCATGCCATCATCTCCATGCTTGTTCTTGCTCCAATGTTCATCCTTCTCCAAGCTAGACCCTTCATTTGTAAGCAAAACAAATGTATCCAATTTAGGTAGCATCATATTCTCATGAACATTAGAATCATTACTAAGAAACGAAAGTACTTGATAATTTACTTGGCGTGCGCGAGCTCTAGTAATTGGTCCAGTATATGTAGCAGTAGGGGCTTTGGGTGTAACAATGGTATTGATGTCCTCATCATATAGACACTTGTGTTGAGGTTTGCAAGTCCCGTAGCATGCACGTATGGTAACCGTTGTGTCACAAATTTGAAGCATGGGGTGTTTCTTTGATTGTCTTCCTTATGAGTGGCAGTCGGGGACGAGCGATGGTCTTTTCCTACAAATCTATCCCCCTAGGGGCATGCGTAGTAGTACTTTGCTTTGAGGGTGTAACGCCCCGGATTCGATGCGCCAGGTGTCTGTCAGTTATTCGCCGTCGTTGCCATGTCATTTTCTTGCGTGTTGCATATTGTCATGTCATCATGTGCATTTCATTTTGCATACGTGTTCGCCTCATGCATCCGAGCATTTTCCCCCTTGTCCGTTTTGCAATCCGGCGCTCCTATGCCCTCTAGCATTCCCTTTTTCATCTCTCGTTGTGTGCGGGTATTAAACTTTCTCGGAATGGACCGAGTCTTGCCAAGCGGCCTTGGTATACCACCGGTAGACCGCCTGTCAAGTTTCGTGCCATTTGGAGGTCGTTTGGTACTCCAACGATTAACCGGGTAACCGTAAAGCCCCTTTTGTCTTGCAGCCCAACACCCCTCCAAAAACTGGCCCAAAACCCACCTAACTCCCCTCCATGCTCTCGGTCGTTCGATCACGATCGTGTGGGCGAAAACCGCTCCTCATTTGGACTCTCCTAGCTCCCTCTACCTATAAAACTAGTCTCCTCCCCCGAAATTCCGGATGATTCCACCCCTAACCCTAGCAGATTCGTCCCCGCCGCCACCGGACATGTCCGGCCGCAGCCGAACACGTCCGTTCTATGAATGTCGCAGATCCGTTGACTAAACCTCTCTCGCGAGCAAACCATGATCAACACCAGAACTCTATGGGTGTTCGATTCATCACAATGTAACTATATTATTGACTCTAGTGCAAGTGGGAGACTGTTGGAAATATGCCCTAGAGGCAATAATAAAAGCATTATTATTATATTTCCTTGTTCATGATAATTGTCTTTTATTCATGCTATAACTGTATTATCCGGAAATCGTAATACACATGTGAATACATAGACCATAACATGTCCCTAGTGAGCCTCTAGTTGACTAGCTCGTTGGTCAACAGATAGTCATGGTTTCCTGACTATGGCATTAGATGTCATTGACAACGGGATCACATCATTAGGAGAATGATGTGATGGACAAGACCCAATCCTAAGCATAGCAAAAGATCATGTAGTTCGTTTTGCTAGAGCTTTTTTCAATGTCAAGTATCTCTTCCTTAGACCATGAGATCGTGTAACTCCCGGATACCGTAGGAGTGCTTTGGGTGTACCAAACGTCACAACGTAACTGGGTGACTATAAAGGTGCACTATAGGTATCTCCAAAAGTGTCTGTTGGGTTGACATGGATCGAGACTGGAATTTGTCACTCCGTATGACGGAGAGGTATCTCTGGGCCCACTCGGTAATGCATCATCATAATGAGCTCAAAGTGACCAAGTGTTTGGTCACGGGATCATGCATTACATTACGAGTAAAGTGACTTGCCGGTAACGAGACTGAACGAGGTATTGGGATACGGACGATCGAGTCTCGGGCTTGTAACGTACCGATTGACAAAGGGAATAGTATACGGGGTTGCTTGAATCCTCGACATCGTGGTTCGTCCGATGACATCATCGAGGAGCATGTGGGAGCCAACATGGGTATCCAGATCCCGCTGTTGGTTATTGACCCGAGAGTCGTCTCGGTCATGTCTGCATGTCTCCCGAACCCGTAGGGTCTACACACTTAAGGTTCGGTGATGCTAGGGTTATTAGGAAGACTTGTATGTGATTACCAAATGTTGTTCGGAGTCCCGGATGAGATCCCGGACGTCACGAGGAGTTCCGGAAGGGTCCGGAGGTAAAGATTTATATATGGGAAGTTGTCAAACGGACACCGGAAAGTTTCGGGGGCATATCGGTATTGTACCGGGGCCACCGGAAGGGTTCTGGGGGTCCACCGGGAGGGGCCACCCCTCCCGGGGGCCACATGGGCTGCGTGGGGCAGGAGCCAGCCCCTGGAGGGCTGGGCGCCCCCCCCCTTGGGCCCATGCGCCTAGGGTTGGGGGGAACCCTAGAGAGGGCGCCCCCCTTTGCTTGGGGGCAAGTTCCCCCTCCCTGGCCGCCGCCCCCCTCTAGATCCCATCTAGAGGGGCCGGCCCCCCTTGCCCCTTCCCCTATAAATAGAGGGGTGAGGGGAGGGCTGCAATATACAAGCCAAGGCGCAGCCCCTCCCCTCCCCAACACCTCTCCTCCTCCGTACGTGCTTGGCGAAGCCCTGTTGGAGTACTGCTGCACCAACAACACCACGCCGTCGTGCTGCCATTGGAGCTGTCTTCCTCAACCTCTCCTTCCTCCTTGCTGGATCAAGATGGAGGAGACGTCGCCCGTACCGTACGTGTGTTGAACGCGGAGGTGTTGTCCGTTCAACACTTGGTCATCGGTGATCTGAATCACGTCGAGTACGACTCCATCATCACCGCTCCCTCGAACACTTCCGTACGCGATCTACAATTGGTATGTAGATGCAAACTCACTCCCTTGACTCGTTGCTTAGATGAACTCATAGATGGATCTTGGTGAAACCGTAGGAAAAATTTTAATTTTCTGCAACGTTCCCCAACAGTGGCATCATGAGCTAGGTCTATGCGTAGTTCTCTATTGCACGAGTAGAACACAATTTTGTTGTGGGCGTAGATCTTGTCAACTTGCTTGCCGCTACTAGTCTTATCTTGCTTCAGCGGTATTGTGGGATGAAGAGGCCCGGACCAACCTTACACGTACGCTTACGTGAGACCGGTTCCACCGACTAACATGCACTAGTTGCATAAGGTGGCTGGCGGGTGTCTGTCTCTCCCACTTTAGTTGGAGCGGATTCGATGAAAAGGGTCCTTATGAAGGGTAAATAGAAGTTGACAACATCACGTTGTGGTTATTCGTAGGTAAGAAAACGTTCTTGCTAGAACCCAATTGCAGCCACGTAAAAGATGCAACAACAACTAGAGGACGTCTAACTTGTTTTTGCAGCAACTGTCATGTGATGTGATATGGCCAGAAGTTGTGATGAATGATGAATGATATATTGTGATGTATGAGATCATGTTCTTGTAATAGGAATCACGACTTGCATGTCAATGAGTATGACAACCGGCAGGAGCCATAGGAGTTGTCTTTATTTTTTGTATGACCTGCGTGTCATTGAAGAACGCCATGTAAATTACTTTACTTTATTGCTAAACGCGTTAGCCATAAAAGTAGAAGTAGTCGTTGGCGTGACAACTTCATGAAGACACGATGATGGAGATCATGATGATGGAGATCATGGTGTCATGCCGGTGACAAGATGATCATGGAGCCCCGAAGATGGAGATCAAAGGAGCTATATGATATTGGCCATATCATGTCACTACTTATATAATTGCATGTGATGTTTATTATGTTTTATGCATCTTGTTTACTTAGAACGACGGTAGTAAATAAGATGTTCCCTTATAATAATTTCAAGAAAGTGTTCCCCCTAACTGTGCACCGTTGCTAAAGTTCGTCGTTTCGAAGCACCACGTGATGATCGGGTGTGATAGATCCTTACGTTCACATACAACGGGTGTAAGACAGATTTACACATGCAGAACACTTAGGGTTAACTTGACGAGCCTAGCATGTACAGACATGGCCTCGGAACACAGAGACCGAAAGGTCGAACATGAGTCATATGGAAGATACGATCAACATGAGAATGTTCACCGACGATGACTAGTCCGTCTCACGTGATGATCGGACACGGCCTAGTCGACTCGGATCGTGTAACACTTAGATGACTAGAGGGATGTCTAATCTGAGTGGGAGTTCATTAAATAATTTGATTAGATGAACTTAATTATCATGAACTTAGTCTAAAACTTTTGCAAATATGTCTTGTAGATCAAATGGCCAACGCTCATGTCAACATGAACTTCAACGCGTTCCTAGAGAAAACCAAGCTGAAAGATGATGGCAGCAACTATACGGACTGGGTCCGGAACCTGAGGATCATCCTCATAGCTGCCAGGAAACAATATGTCCTAGAAGGACCGCTAGGTGACGCTCCCGTCCCAGAGAACCAAGACATTATGAATGCTTGGCAGTCTCGTGCTGATGATTACTCCCTCATTCAGTGCGGCATGCTTTACAGCTTAGAACCGGGGCTCCAAAAGCGTTTTGAGCAACACGGAGCATATGAGATGTTCGAGGAGCTGAAACTAGTTTTCCAAGATCATGCCCGGGTCGAGAGATATGAAGTCTCCGACAAGTTCTATAGTTGTAAGATGGAGGAAAATAGTTCTGTCAGTGAGCACATACTCAAAATGTCTGGGTTGCACAACCGCCTGTCCCAGCTGGACATTAACCTCCCGGATGAGGCGGTCATTGACAGAATCCTTCAGTCGCTCCCACCAAGCTACAAGAGCTTTGTGATGAACTACAATATGCAGGGGATGGTGAAGACCATTCCTGAAGTATTTTCAATGCTGAAGTCAGCAGAGGTTGAAATCAAGAAAGAACATCAAGTGTTGATGGTCAATAAGACCACTAAGTTCAAGAAGGGCAAGGGTAAGAAGAACTTCAAGAAGGACGGCAAAGATGTTGCCGCGCCCGGTAAGCCAGTTGCCGGGAAGAAGTCAAAGAATGGACCCAAGCCTGAGACTGAGTGCTTTTATTGCAAGGGGAAGGGTCACTGGAAGCGGAACTGCCCCAAATACTTAGCGGATAAGAAGGCCGGCAACACCAAAGGTATATTTGATATACATGTAATTGATGTGTACCTTACCAGTACTCGTAGTAACTCCTGGGTATTTGATACCGGTGCCGTTGCTCATATTTGTAACTCACAGCAGGAGCTGCGGAATAAGCGGAGACTGGCGAAGGACGAGGTGACGATGCGCGTCGGGAATGGTTCCAGGGTCGATGTGATCACCGTCGGCACGCTACCTCTACATTTACCTACGGGATTAGTTTTGAACCTTAATAATTGTTATTTGGTGCCAAGTTTGAGCATGAACATTGTATCTGGATCTCGTTTAATACGAGATGGCTACTCATTTAAATCCGAGAATAATGGTTGTTCTATTTATATGAGAGATATGTTTTATGGTCATGCCCCGATGGTCAATGGTTTATTCTTAATGAATCTCGAACGTAATGTTACACATATTCATAGCGTGAATACCAAAAGATGTAAAGTTGATAACGATAGTCCCACATACTTGTGGCACTGCCGCCTTGGTCACATTGGTGTCAAGCGCATGAAGAAGCTCCATGCTGATGGACTTTTAGAGTCTCTCGATTATGAATCATTTGACACATGCGAACCATGCCTCATGGGCAAAATGACCAAGACTCCGTTCTCCGGAACAATGGAGCGAGCAACCAACTTGTTGGAAATCATACATACCGATGTGTGCGGTCCAATGAGCGTTGAGGCTCGCGGAGGATATCGTTATGTTCTCACTCTCACTGATGACTTGAGTAGATATGGGTATGTCTACTTGATGAAACACAAGTCTGAGACCTTTGAAAAGTTCAAGGAATTTCAGAATGAGGTAGAGAATCAACGTGACCGAAAGATAAAATTCTTACGATCGGATCGTGGAGGAGAATATTTAAGTCACGAATTTGGTACACACTTAAGAAAATGTGGAATCGTTTCACAACTCACGCCGCCTGGAACACCTCAGCGTAACGGTGTGTCCGAACGTCGTAATCGCACTCTATTGGATATGGTGCGATCTATGATGTCTCTTACCGATTTACCGCTATCATTTTGGGGATACGCTCTAGAGACAGCTACATTCACTTTAAATAGGGCACCGTCTAAATCCGTTGAGACGACACCGTATGAATTATGGTTTGGGAAGAAACCTAAGCTGTCGTTTCTAAAAGTTTGGGGATGCGATGCTTATGTCAAGAAACTTCAACCTGAAAAGCTCGAACCCAAGTCGGAAAAATGCGTCTTCATAGGATACCCTAAAGAAACCATTGGGTATACCTTCTACTTAAGATCCGAGGGCAAGATCTTTGTTGCCAAGAACGGATCCTTTCTGGAAAAAGAGTTTCTCTCGAAAGAAGTAAGTGGGAGGAAAGTAGAACTCGATGAAGTACTACCTCTTGAACAGGATAGTAGTGCAGCTCAGGAAAATGTTCCTGTGATGCCTACACCAACTGGAGAGGAAATTAATGATGATGATCAAGGTACTTCTGATCAAGTTGCTACTGAACTTCGTAGGTCCACAAGGACACGTTCCGCACCAGAGTGGTACGGCAACCCTGTCCTGGAAATCATGTTGTTAGACAACGGTGAACCTTCGAACTATGAAGAAGCGATGGCGGGCCCAGATTCCAACAAATGGCTTGAAGCCATGAAATCCGAGATAGAATCCATGTATGAAAACAAAGTATGGACTTTGACTGACTTGCCCGATGATCGGCGAGCGATAGAAAACAAATGGATCTTTAAGAAGAAGACGGACGCGGATGGTAATGTCACCATCTATAAAGCTCGACTTGTCGCTAAGGGTTATCGGCAAGTTCAAGGGATTGACTACGATGAGACTTTCTCTCCCGTAGCGAAGCTTAAGTCCGTCCGAATCATGTTAGCAATTGCCGCATACTATGATTATGAGATATGGCAGATGGACGTCAAAACGGCATTCCTTAACGGGCATCTTAAGGAAGAACTGTATATGATGCAGCCGGAGGGTTTTGTCGATCCTAAGAATGCTAACAAAGTATGCAAGCTCCAGCGATCCATTTATGGGCTGGTGCAAGCATCTCGGAGTTGGAACATTCGCTTTGATGAGATGATCAAAGCGTTTGGGTTTATGCAGACTTATGGAGAAGCCTGCGTTTACAAGAAAGTGAGTGGGAGCTCTGTAGCATTTCTCATATTATATGTAGATGACATACTTTTGATGGGAAATGATATAGAATTCTTGGACAGCATTAAGGCCTACTTGAATAAGTGTTTTTCAATGAAGGACCTTGGAGAAGCTGCTTATATATTAGGCATCAAGATCTATAGAGATAGATCGAGACGCCTCATAGGTCTTTCACAAAGCACATACCTTGATAAGATTTTGAAGAAGTTCAAAATGGATCAGTCCAAGAAGGGGTTCTTGCCTGTATTGCAAGGTGTGAGATTGAGCTCGGCTCAATGCCCGACCACGGCAAAAGATAAAGAAGAGATGAGCGTCATCCCCTATGCCTCAGCCATAGGATCTATTATGTATGCCATGCTGTGTACCAGACCTGATGTAAACCTTGCCGTAAGTTTGGTAGGAAGGTACCAAAGTAATCCCGGCAAGGAACACTGGACAGCGGTCAAGAATATCCTGAAGTACCTGAAAAGGACAAAGGACATGTTTCTCGTTTATGGAGGTGACGAAGAGCTCGTCGTAAAGGGTTACGTCGACGCTAGCTTCGACACAGATCTGGATGACTCTAAGTCACAAACCGGATACGTGTATATGTTGAATGGTGGAGCAGTAAGCTGGTGCAGCTGCAAGCAGAGCGTCGTGGCGGGATCTACATGTGAAGCGGAGTACATGGCAGCCTCGGAGGCAGCGCATGAAGCAATTTGGGTGAAGGAGTTCATCACCGACCTAGGAGTCATACCCAATGCGTCGGGGCCGATCAAACTCTTCTGTGACAACACTGGAGCTATTGCCCTTGCCAAGGAGCCCAGGTTTCACAAGAAGACCAGGCACATCAAGCGTCGTTTCAACTCCATCCGTGAAAATGTTCAAGATGGAGACATAGATATTTGCAAAGTACATACGGATCTGAATGTCGCAGATCCGTTGACTAAACCTCTCTCGCGAGCAAAACATGATCAACACCAGAACTCTATGGGTGTTCGATTCATCACAATGTAACTAGATTATTGACTCTAGTGCAAGTGGGAGACTGTTGGAAATATGCCCTAGAGGCAATAATAAAAGCATTATTATTATATTTCCTTGTTCATGATAATTGTCTTTTATTCATGCTATAATTGTATTATCCGGAAATCGTAATACACGTGTGAATACATAGACCATAACATGTCCCTAGTGAGCCTCTAGTTGACTAGCTCGTTGGTCAACAGATAGTCATGGTTTCCTGACTATGGACATTAGATGTCATTGACAACGGGATCACATCATTAGGAGAATGATGTGATGGACAAGACCCAATCCTAAGCATAGCACAAGATCGTGTAGTTCGTTTTGCTAGAGCTTTTTCAATGTCAAGTATCTCTTCCTTAGACCATGAGATCGTGTAACTCCCGGATACCGTAGGAGTGCTTTGGGTGTACCAAACGTCACAACGTAACTGGGTGACTATAAAGGTGCACTACAGGTATCTCCGAAAGTGTCTGTTGGGTTGACACGGATCGAGACTGGGATTTGTCACTCCGTATGACGGAGAGGTATCTCTGGGCCCACTCGGTAATGCATCATCATAATGAGCTCAAAGTGACTAAGTGTTTGGTCACGGGATCATGCATTACGGTACGAGTAAAGTGACTTG
Source organism: Triticum aestivum (assembly GCF_018294505.1). Taxonomy (NCBI): domain Eukaryota; kingdom Viridiplantae; phylum Streptophyta; class Magnoliopsida; order Poales; family Poaceae; genus Triticum; species Triticum aestivum. The sequence goes on along the minus strand of NC_057807.1, from coordinate 584,928,505 downwards.
CCGGTAACGAGACTGAACGAGGTATTGGGATACCGACGATCGAGTCTCGGGCATGTAACGTACCGATTGACAAAGGGAATAGTATACGGGGTTGCTTGAATCCTCGACATCGTGGTTCATCCGATGACATCATCGAGGAGCATGTGGGAGCCAACATGGGTATCCAGATCCCGCTGTTGGTTATTGACCTGAGAGCCGTCTCGGTCATGTCTGCATGTCTCCCGAACCCGTAGGGTCTACACACTTAAGGTTCGGTGACGCTAGGGTTATTAGGAAGACTTGTATGTGATTACCGAATGTTGTTCGGAGTCCCGGATGAGATCCCGGACATCACGAGGAGTTCCGGAAGGGTCCGGAGGTAAAGATTTATATATGGGAAGTTGTCAAACGGACACCGGAAAGTTTCAGGGGCATATCGGTATTGTACCGGGGCCACCGGAAGGGTTCAGGGGGTCCACCGGGAGGGGCCACCCCTCCCGGGGGGCACATGGGCTGCGTGGGGTAGGAGCCAGCCCCTGGAGGGCTAGGTGCCCCCCCCCCGCTTGGGCCCATGCGCCTAGGGTTGGGGGGGAACCCTAGAGGGGGCGCCCCCCTTTGCTTGGGGGGCAAGTTCCCCCTCCCTGGCCGCCGCCCCCCCCCCTCTAGATAACATCTAGAGGGGCCGGCCCCCCTTGCCCCTTCCCCTATAAATAGATGGGTGAGGGGAGGGCTGCAACAGACAACCCAAGGCGCAGCCCCTCCCCTCCCCAACACCTCTCCTCCTCCGTACATTCTTGGCGAAGCCCTGTCGCAGTACTGCTGCACCAACAACACCACGCCATCGTGCTGCCGTTGGAGCTGTCTTCCTCAACCTCTCCTTCCTCCTTACTGGATCAAGACGGAGGAGACGTCGCCCGTACCGTACGTGTGTTGAACGTGGAGGTGCTATCCGTTCAGCACTTGGTCATCGGTGATCTGAATCACGTCGAGTACGGCTCCATCATCACCGCTCCCTCGAACGCTTCCGTACGCGATCTACAAGTGGTATGTAGATGCAAACTCACTCCCTTGACTCGTTGCTTAGATGAACTCATAGATGGATCTTGGTGAAACCGTAGGAAAAAATTTAATTTTCTGCAACGTTCCCCAACAGTGGCATCATGAGCTAGGTCTATGCGTAGTTCTCTATTGCACGAGTAGAACACAATTTTGTTGTGGGCGTAGATCTTGTCAACTTGCTTGCCGCTACTAGTCTTATCTTGCTTCAGCGGTATTGTGGGATGAAGCGTCCCGGACCAACCTTACACGTACGCTTACGTGAGACCGGTTCCAACGACTGACATGCACTAGTTGCATAAGGTGGCTGGCGGGTGTCTGTCTCTCCCACTTTAGTTGGAGCGGATTCGATGAAAAGGGTCCTTATGAAGGGTAAATAGAAGTTGACAAAATCACGTTGTGGTTATTCGTAGGTAAGAAAACGTTCTTGCTAGAACCCAATTGCAGCCACGTAAAAGATGCAACAACAATTAGAGGACGTCTAACTTGTTTTTGCAGCAATTGTCATGTGATGTGATATGGCCAGAAGTTGTGATGAATGATGAATGATATATTGTGATGTATGAGATCATGTTCTTGTAATAGGAATCACGACTTGCATGTCGATGAGTATGACAACCGGCAGGAGCCATAGGAGTTGTCTTTATTTTTGTATGACCTGCGTGTCATTGAAGAACGCCATGTAAATTACTTTACTTTATTGCTAAACGCGTTAGCCATAGAAGTAGAAGTAGTCGTTGGCGTGACAACTTCATGAAGACACGATGATGGAGATCATGATGATGGAGATCATGGTGTCATGCCGGTGACAAGATGATCATGGAGCCCCGAAGATGGAGATCAAAGGAGCTATATGATATTGGCCATATCATGTCACTACTTATATAATTGCATGTGATGTTTATTATGTTTATGCATCTTGTTTACTTAGAACGACGGTAGTAAATAAGATGATCCCTTATAATAATTTCAAGAAAGTGTTCCCCCTAACTGTGCACCGTTGCTAAAGTTCGTCGTTTCGAAGCACCACGTGATGATCGGGTGTGATAGATCCTTACGTTCACATACAACGGGTGTAAGACAGATTTACACATGCAAAACACTTAGGGTTAACTTGACGAGCCTAGCATGTACAGACATGGCCTCGGAACACAGAGACCGAAAGGTCGAACACGAGTCGTATGGAAGATACGATCAACATGAGAATGTTCACCGACAATGACTAGTCCGTCTCACGTGATGATCGGACACGGCCTAGTCGACTCGGATCGTGTAACACTTAGATGACTAGAGGGATGTCTAATCTGAGTGGGAGTTCATTAAATAATTTGATTAGATGAACTTAATTATCATGAACTTAGTCTAAAACTTTTGCAAATATGTCTTGTAGATCAAATGGCCAACGCTCATGTCAACATGAACTTCAACGCGTTCCTAGAGAAAACCAAGCTGAAAGATGATGGCAGCAACTATACGGACTGGGTCCGGAACCTGAGGATCATCCTCATAGCTGCCAGGAAACAATATGTCCTAGAAGGACCGCTAGGTGACGCTCCCGTCCCAGAGAACCAAGACATTATGAATGCTTGGCAGTCTCGTGCTGATGATTACTCCCTCGTTCAGTGCGGCATGCTTTACAGCTTAGAACCGGGGCTCCAAAAGCGTTTTGAGCAACACGGAGCATATGAGATGTTCGAGGAGCTGAAACTAGTTTTCCAAGCTCATGCCCGGGTCGAGAGATATGAAGTCTCCGACAAGTTCTATAGTTGTAAGATGGAGGAAAATAGTTCTGTCAGTGAGCACATACTCAAAATGTCTGGGTTGCACAACCGCCTGTCCCAGCTGGACATTAACCTCCCGGATGAGGCGGTCATTGACAGAATCCTTCAGTCGCTCCCACCAAGCTACAAGAGCTTTGTGATGAACTACAATATGCAGGGGATGGTGAAGACCATTCCTGAAGTATTTTCAATGCTGAAGTCAGCAGAGGTTGAAATCAAGAAAGAACATCAAGTGTTGATGGTCAATAAGACCACTAAGTTCAAGAAGGGCAAGGGTAAGAAGAACTTCAAGAAGGACGGCAAAGATGTTGCCGCGCCCGGTAAGCCAGTTGCCGGGAAGAAGTCAAAGAATGGACCCAAGCCTGAGACTGAGTGCTTTTATTGCAAGGGGAAGGGTCACTGGAAGCGGAACTGCCCCAAATACTTAGCGGATAAGAAGGCCGGCAACACCAAAGGTATATTTGATATACATGTAATTGATGTGTACCTTACCAGTACTCGTAGTAACTCCTGGGTATTTGATACCGGTGCCGTTGCTCATATTTGTAACTCACAGCAGGAGCTGCGGAATAAGCGGAGACTGGCGAAGGACGAGGTGACGATGCGCGTCGGGAATGGTTCCAAGGTCGATGTGATCGCCGTCGGCACGCTACCTCTACATTTACCTACGGGATTAGTTTTAAACCTCAATAATTGTTATTTGGTGCCAAGTTTGAGCATGAACATTGTATCTGGATCTCGTTTAATACGAGATGGCTACTCATTTAAATCCGAGAATAATGGTTGTTCTATTTATATGAGAGATATGTTTTATGGTCATGCCCCGATGGTCAATGGTTTATTCTTAATGAATCTCGAACGTAATGTTACACATATTCATAGCGTGAATACCAAAAGATGTAAAGTTGATAACGATAGTCCCACATACTTGTGGCACTGCCGCCTTGGTCACATTGGTGTCAAGCGCATGAAGAAGCTCCATGCTGATGGACTTTTAGAGTCTCTCGATTATGAATCATTTGACACATGCGAACCATGCCTCATGGGCAAAATGACCAAGACTCCGTTCTCCGGAACAATGGAGCGAGCAACCAACTTGTTGGAAATCATACATACCGATGTGTGCGGTCCAATGAGCGTTGAGGCTCGCGGAGGATATCGTTATGTTCTCACTCTCACTGATGACTTGAGTAGATATGGGTATGTCTACTTGATGAAACACAAGTCTGAGACCTTTGAAAAGTTCAAGGAATTTCAGAATGAGTAGAGAATCAACGTGACCGAAAGATAAAATTCTTACGATCGGATCGTGGAGGAGAATATTTAAGTCACGAATTTGGTACACACTTAAGAAAATGTGGAATCGTTTCACAACTCACGCCGCCTGGAACACCTCAGCGTAACGGTGTGTCCGAACGTCGTAATCGCACTCTATTGGATATGGTGCGATCTATGATGTCTCTTACCGATTTACCGCTATCATTTTGGGGATACGCTCTAGAGACAGCTACATTCACTTTAAATAGGGCACCGTCTAAATCCGTTGAGACGACACCGTATGAATTATGGTTTGGGAAGAAACCTAAGCTGTCGTTTCTAAAAGTTTGGGGATGCGATGCTTATGTCAAGAAACTTCAACCTGAAAAGCTCGAACCCAAGTCGGAAAAATGCGTCTTCATAGGATACCCTAAAGAAACCATTGGGTATACCTTCTACTTAAGATCCGAGGGCAAGATCTTTGTTGCCAAGAACGGATCCTTTCTGGAAAAAGAGTTTCTCTCGAAAGAAGTAAGTGGGAGGAAAGTAGAACTCGATGAAGTACTACCTCTTGAACGGGATAGTAGTGCAGCTCAGGAAAATGTTCCTGTGATGCCTACACCAACTGGAGAGGAAAATAATGATGATGATCAAGGTACTTTGGATCAAGTTGCTACTGAACTTCGTAGGTCCACAAGGACACGTTCCGCACCAGAGTGGTACGGCAACCCTGTCCTGGAAATCATGTTGTTAGACAACGGTGAACCTTCGAACTATGAAGAAGCGATGGCGGGCCCAGATTCCAACAAATGGCTTGAAGCCATGAAATCCGAGATAGAATCCATGTATGAAAACAAAGTATGGACTTTGACTGACTTGCCCGATGATCGGCGAGCGATAGAAAACAAATGGATCTTTAAGAAGAAGACGGACGCGGATGGTAATGTCACCATCTATAAAGCTCGACTTGTCGCTAAGGGTTATCGGCAAGTTCAAGGGATTGACTACGATGAGACTTTCTCTCCCGTAGCGAAGCTTAAGTCCGTCCGAATCATGTTAGCAATTGCCGCATACTATGATTATGAGATATGGCAGATGGACGTCAAAACGGCATTCCTTAACGGGCATCTTAAGGAAGAACTGTATATGATGCAGCCGGAGGGTTTTGTCGATCCTAAGAATGCTAACAAAGTATGCAAGCTCCAGCGATCCATTTATGGGCTGGTGCAAGCATCTCGGAGTTGGAACATTCGCTTTGATGAGATGATCAAAGCGTTTGGGTTTATGCAGACTTATGGAGAAGCCTGCGTTTACAAGAAAGTGAGTGGGAGCTCTGTAGCATTTCTCATATTATATGTAGATGACATACTTTTGATGGGAAATGATATAGAATTCTTGGACAGCATTAAGGCCTACTTGAATAAGTGTTTTTCAATGAAGGACCTTGGAGAAGCTGCTTATATATTAGGCATCAAGATCTATAGAGATAGATCGAGACGCCTCATAGGTCTTTCACAAAGCACATACCTTGATAAGATTTTGAAGAAGTTCAAAATGGATCAGTCCAAGAAGGGGTTCTTGCCTGTATTGCAAGGTGTGAGATTGAGCTCGGCTCAATGCCCGACCACGGCAAAAGATAAAGAAGAGATGAGCGTCATCCCCTATGCCTCAGCCATAGGATCTATTATGTATGCCATGCTGTGTACCAGACCTGATGTAAACCTTGCCGTAAGTTTGGTAGGAAGGTACCAAAGTAATCCCGGCAAGGAACACTGGACAGCGGTCAAGAATATCCTGAAGTACCTGAAAAGGACAAAGGACATGTTTCTCGTTTATGGAGGTGACGAAGAGCTCGTCGTAAAGGGTTACGTCGACGCTAGCTTCGACACAGATCTGGATGACTCTAAGTCACAAACCGGATACGTGTATATGTTGAATGGTGGAGCAGTAAGCTGGTGCAGCTGCAAGCAGAGCGTCGTGGCGGGATCTACATGTGAAGCGGAGTACATGGCAGCCTCGGAGGCAGCGCATGAAGCAATTTGGGTGAAGGAGTTCATCACCGACCTAGGAGTCATACCCAATGCGTCGGGGCCGATCAAACTCTTCTGTGACAACACTGGAGCTATTGCCCTTGCCAAGGAGCCCAGGTTTCACAAGAAGACCAGGCACATCAAGCGTCGTTTCAACTCCATCCGTGAAAATGTTCAAGATGGAGACATAGATATTTGCAAAGTACATACGGATCTGAATGTCGCAGATCCGTTGACTAAACCTCTCTCGCGAGCAAAACATGATCAACACCAGAACTCTATGGGCGTTCGATTCATCACAATGTAACTAGATTATTGACTCTAGTGCAAGTGGGAGACTGTTGGAAATATGCCCTAGGGGCAATAATAAAAGCATTATTATTATATTTCCTTGTTCATGATAATTGTCTTTTATTCATGCTATAATTGTATTATCCGGAAATCGTAATACACGTGTGAATACATAGACCACAACATGTCCCTAGTAAGCCTCTAGTTGACTAGCTCGTTGGTCAACAGATAGTCATGGTTTCCTGACTATGGACATTAGATGTCATTGACAACGGGGTCACATCATTAGGAGAATGATGTGATGGACAAGACCCAATCCTAAGCATAGCACAAGATCGTGTAGTTCGTTTTGCTAGAGCTTTTTCCAATGTCAAGTATCTCTTCCTTAGACCATGAGATCGTGTAACTCCCGGATACCGTAGGAGTGCTTTGGGTGTACCAAACGTCACAACGTAACTGGGTGACTATAAAGGTGCACTACAGGTATCTCCGAAAGTGTCTGTTGGGTTGACACGGATCGAGACTGGGATTTGTCACTCCGTATGACGGAGAGGTATCTCTGGGCCCACTCGGTAATGCATCATCATAATGAGCTCAAAGTGACCAAGTGTTTGGTCACGGGATCATGCATTACGGTACGAGTAAAGTGACTTGCCGGTAACGAGACTGAACGAGGTATTGGGATACCGACGATCGAGTCTCGGGCATGTAACGTACCGATTGACAAAGGGAATAGTATACGGGGTTGCTTGAATCCTCGACATCGTGGTTCATCCGATGACATCATCGAGGAGCATGTGGGAGCCAACATGGGTATCCAGATCCCGCTGTTGGTTATTGACCTGAGAGCCGTCTCGGTCATGTCTGCATGTCTCCCGAACCCGTAGGGTCTACACACTTAAGGTTCGGTGACGCTAGGGTTATTAGGAAGACTTGTATGTGATTACCGAATGTTGTTCGGAGTCCCGGATGAGATCCCGGACGTCACGAGGAGTTCCGGAATGGTCCGGAGGTAAAGATTTATATATGGGAAGTTGTCATACGGACACCGGAAGGTTTCGGGGGCATATCGGTATTGTACCGGGGCCACCGGAAGGGTTCCGGGGGTCCACCGGGAGGGGCCACCCCTCCCGGGGGGCCACATGGGCTGCATGGGGCAGGAGCCAGCCCCTGGAGGGCTGGGCGCCCCCCCCCTTGGGCCCATGCGCCTAGGGTTGGGGGGGAACCCTAGAGGGGGCGCCCCCCTTGCTTGGGGGGCAAGTCCCCCTCCCTGGCCGCCGCCCCCCCTCTAGATCCCATCTAGAGGGGGCCGGCCCCCTTGCCCCTTCCCCTATAAATAGAGGGGTGAGGGGAGGGCTGAACACCCAAGCCAAGGCGCAGCCCCTCCCCTCCCCAACACCTCTCCTCCTCCGTTAGTGCTTGGCGAAGCCCTGTCGGAGTACTGCCTCTCCACCATCATCCACGCCGTCGTGCTGCTGCTGGAGCCTTCTTCCTCAACCTCTCCTTCCCCCTTGCTGGATCAAGAAGGAGGAGACGTCGTCCGTACCGTACGTGTGTTGAACGCGGAGGTGCTGTCCGTTCAGCACTTGGTCATCGGTGATTTGAATCACGGCGAGTACGACTCCATCATCACCGTTCCCTTGAACGCTTCCGCACACGATCTACAAGTGGTATGTAGATGCAAACTCACTCCCTTGACTCGTTGCTTAGATGAACTCATAGATGGATCTTGGTGAAACCGTAGGAAAATTTTAATTTTCTGCAACGTTCCCCAACAGTGGCATCATGAGCTAGGTCTATGCGTAGTTCTCTATTGCACGAGTAGAACACAATTTTGTTGTGGGCGTAGATCTTGTCAACTTGCTTGCCGCTACTAGTCTTATCTTGCTTCAGCGGTATTGTGGGATGAAGCGGCCCGGACCAACCTTACACGTACGCTTACGTGAGACCGGTTCCACCGACTGACATGCACTAGTTGCATAAGGTGGCTGGCGGGTGTCTGTCTCTCCCACTTTAGTTGGAGCGGATTCGATGAAAAGGGTCCTTATGAAGGGTAAATAGAAGTTGACAAAATCACGTTGTGGTTATTCGTAGGTAAGAAAACGTTCTTGCTAGAACCCAATTGCAGCCACGTAAAAGATGCAACAACAATTAGAGGACGTCTAACTTGTTTTTGCAGCAATTGTCATGTGATGTGATATGGCCAGAAGTTGTGATGAATGATGAATGATATATTGTGATGTATGAGATCATGTTCTTGTAATAGGAATCACGTCTTGCATGTCGATGAGTATGACAACCGGCAGGAGCCATAGGAGTTGTCTTTATTTTTGTATGACCTGCGTGTCATTGAAGAACGCCATGTAAATTACTTTACTTTATTGCTAAACGCGTTAGCCATAGAAGTAGAAGTAGTCGTTGGCGTGACAACTTCATGAAGACACAATGATGGAGATCATGATGATGGAGATCATGGTGTCATGCCGGTGACGAAGATGATCATGGAGCCCCGAAGATGGAGATCGAAGGAGCTATATGATATTGGCCATATCATGTCACTATTATATAATTGCATGTGATGTTTATTATGTTTATGCATCTTGTTTACTTAGAACGACGGTAGTAAATAAGATGATCCCTTATAATAATTTCAAGAAAGTGTTCCCCCTAACTGTGCACCGTTGCTAAAGTTCGTCGTTTCGAAGCACCACGTGATGATCGGGTGTGATAGATCCTTACGTTCACATACAACGGGTGTAAGACAGTTTTACACATGCAAAACACTTAGGGTTAACTTGACGAGCCTAGCATGTACAGACATGGCCTCGGAACACAGAGACCGAAAGGTCGAACATGAGTCGTATGGAAGATACGATCAACATGGAGATGTTCACCGACGATGACTAGTCCGTCTCACGTGATGATCGGACACGGCCTAGTCGACTCGGATCGTGTAACACTTAGATGACTAGAGGGATGTCTAATCTGAGTGGGAGTTCATTAAATAATTTGATTAGATGAACTTAATTATCATGAACTTAGTCTAAAACTTTTGCAAAATATGTCTTGTAGATCAAATGGCCAACGCTCATGTCAACATGAACTTCAACGCGTTCCTAGAGAAAACCAAGCTGAAAGATGATGGCAGCAACTATACGGACTGGGTCCGGAACCTGAGGATCATCCTCATAGCTGCCAGGAAACAATATGTCCTAGAAGGACCGCTAGGTGAGCACCCGTCCCAGAGAACCAAGACATTATGAATGCTTGGCAGTCTCGTGCTGATGATTACTCCCTCGTTCAGTGCGGCATGCTTTACAGCTTAGAACCGGGGCTCCAAAAGCGTTTTGAGCAACACGGAGCATATGAGATGTTCGAGGAGCTGAAACTAGTTTTCCAAGCTCATGCCCGGGTCGAGAGATATGAAGTCTCCGACAAGTTCTATAGTTGTAAGATGGAGGAAAATAGTTCTGTCAGTGAGCACATACTCAAAATGTCTGGGTTGCACAACCGCCTGTCCCAGCTGGACATTAACCTCCCGGATGAGGCGGTCATTGACAGAATCCTTCAGTCGCTCCCACCAAGCTACAAGAGCTTTGTGATGAACTACAATATGCAGGGGATGGTGAAGACCATTCCTGAAGTATTTTCAATGCTGAAGTCAGCAGAGGTTGAAATCAAGAAAGAACATCAAGTGTTGATGGTCAATAAGACCACTAAGTTCAAGAAGGGCAAGGGTAAGAAGAACTTCAAGAAGGACGGCAAAGATGTTGCCGCGCCCGGTAAGCCAGTTGCCGGGAAGAAGTCAAAGAATGGACCCAAGCCTGAGACTGAGTGCTTTTATTGCAAGGGGAAGGGTCACTGGAAGCGGAACTGCCCCAAATACTTAGCGGATAAGAAGGCCGGCAACACTAAAGGTATATTTGATATACATGTAATTGATGTGTACCTTACCAGTACTCGTAGTAACTCCTGGGTATTTGATACCGGTGCCGTTGCTCATATTTGTAACTCACAGCAGGAGCTGCGGAATAAGCGGAGACTGGCGAAGGACGAGGTGACGATGCGCGTCGGGAATGGTTCCAAGGTCGATGTGATCGCCGTCGGCACGCTACCTCTACATTTACCTACGGGATTAGTTTTAAACCTCAATAATTGTTATTTAGTGCCAAGTTTGAGCATGAACATTGTATCTGGATCTCGTTTGATACGAGATGGCTACTCATTTAAATCCTAGAATAATGGTTGTTCTATTTATATGAGAGATATGTTTTATGGTCATGCCCCGATGGTCAATGGTTTATTCTTAATGAATCTCGAACGTAATGTTACACATATTCATAGCGTGAATACCAAAAGATGTAAAGTTGATAACGATAGTCCCACATACTTGTGGCACTGCCGCCTTGGTCACATTGGTGTCAAGCGCATGAAGAAGCTCCATGCTGATGGACTTTTAGAGTCTCTCGATTATGAATCATTTGACACATGCGAACCATGCCTCATGGGCAAAATCACCAAGACTCCGTTCTCCGGAACAATGGAGCGAGCAACCAACTTGTTGGAAATCATACATACTGATGTGTGCTGTCCAATGAGCGTTGAGGCTCGCGGAGGATATCGTTATGTTCTCACTCTCACTGATGACTTGAGTAGATATGGGTATGTCTACTTGATGAAACACAAGTCTGAGACCTTTGAAAAGTTCAAGGAATTTCAGAATGAAGTAGAGAATCAACGTGACCGAAAGATAAAATTCTTACGATCGGATCGTGGAGGAGAATATTTAAGTCACGAATTTGGTACACACTTAAGAAAATGTGGAATCGTTTCACAACTCACGCCGCCTGGAACACCTCAGCGTAACGGTGTGTCCGAACGTCGTAATCGCACTCTATTGGATATGGTGCGATCTATGATGTCTCTTACCGATTTACCGCTATCATTTTGGGGATACGCTCTAGAGACAGCTACATTCACTTTAAATAGGGCACCGTCTAAATCCGTTGAGACGACACCGTATGAATTATGGTTTGGGAAGAAACCTAAGCTGTCGTTTCTAAAAGTTTGGGGATGCGATGCTTATGTCAAGAAACTTCAACCTGAAAAGCTCGAACCCAAGTCGGAAAAATGCGTCTTCATAGGATACCCTAAAGAAACCATTGGGTATACCTTCTACTTAAGATCCGAGGGCAAGATCTTTGTTGCCAAGAACGGATCCTTTCTGGAAAAAGAGTTTCTCTCGAAAGAAGTAAGTGGGAGGAAAGTAGAACTCGATGAAGTACTACCTCTTGAACGGGAAAGTAGTGCAGCTCAGGAAAATGTTCCTGTGATGCCTACACCAACTGAAGAGGAAAATAATGATGATGATCAAGGTACTTCGGATCAAGTTGCTACTGAACTTCGTAGGTCCACAAGGACACGTTCCGCACCAGAGTGGTACGGCAACCCTGTCCTGGAAATCATGTTGTTAGACAACGGTGAACCTTCGAACTATGAAGAAGCGATGGCGGGCCCAGATTCCAACAAATGGCTAGAAGCCATGAAATCCGAGATAGAATCCATGTATGAAAACAAAGTATGGACTTTGACTGACTTGCCCGATGATCGGCGAGCGATAGAAAACAAATGGATCTTTAAGAAGAAGACGGACGCGGATGGTAATGTCACCATCTATAAAGCTCGACTTGTCGCTAAGGGTTATCGGCAAGTTCAAGGGATTGACTACGATGAGACTTTCTCTCCCGTAGCGAAGCTTAAGTCCGTCCGAATCATGTTAGCAATTGCCGCATACTATGATTATGAGATATGGCAGATGGACGTCAAAACGGCATTCCTTAACGGGCATCTTAAGGAAGAACTGTATATGATGCAGCCGGAGGGTTTTGTCGATCCTAAGAATGCTAACAAAGTATGCAAGCTCCAGCGATCCATTTATGGGCTGGTGCAAGCATCTCGGAGTTGGAACATTCGCTTTGATGAGATGATCAAAGCGTTTGGGTTTATGCAGACTTATGGAGAAGCCTGCGTTTACAAGAAAGTGAGTGGGAGCTCTGTAGCATTTCTCATATTATATGTAGATGACATACTTTTGATGGGAAATGATATAGAATTCTTGGACAGCATTAAGGCCTACTTGAATAAGTGTTTTTCAATGAAGGACCTTGGAGAAGCTGCTTATATATTAGGCATCAAGATCTATAGAGATAGATCGAGACGCCTCATAGGTCTTTCACAAAGCACATACCTTGATAAGATTTTGAAGAAGTTCAAAATGGATCAGTCCAAGAAGGGGTTCTTGCCTGTATTGCAAGGTGTGAGATTGAGCTCGGCTCAATGCCCGACCACGGCAAAAGATAAAGAAGAGATGAGCGTCATCCCCTATGCCTCAGCCATAGGATCTATTATGTATGCCATGCTGTGTACCAGACCTGATGTAAACCTTGCCGTAAGTTTGGTAGGAAGGTACCAAAGTAATCCCGGCAAGGAACACTGGACAGCGGTCAAGAATATCCTGAAGTACCTGAAAAGGACGAAGGACATGTTTCTCGTTTATGGAGGTGACGAAGAGCTCGTCGTAAAGGGTTACGTCGACGCTAGCTTCGACACAGATCTGGATGACTCTAAGTCACAAACCGGATACGTGTATATGTTGAATGGTGGAGCAGTAAGCTGGTGCAGCTGCAAGCAGAGCGTCGTGGCGGGATCTACATGTGAAGCGGAGTACATGGCAGCCTCGGAGGCAGCGCATGAAGCAATTTGGGTGAAGGAGTTCATCACCGACCTAGGAGTCATACCCAATGCGTCGGGGCCGATCAAACTCTTCTGTGACAACACTGGAGCTATTGCCCTTGCCAAGGAGCCCAGGTTTCACAAGAAGACCAGGCACATCAAGCGTCGTTTCAACTCCATCCGTGAAAATGTTCAAGATGGAGACATAGATATTTGCAAAGTACATACGGATCTGAATGTCGCAGATCCGTTGACTAAACCTCTCTCGCGAGCAAAACATGATCAACACCAGAACTCTATGGGTGTTCGATTCATCACAATGTAACTAGATTATTGACTCTAGTGCAAGTGGGAGACTGTTGGAAATATGCCCTAGAGGCAATAATAAAAGCATTATTATTATATTTCCTTGTTCATGATAATTGTCTTTTATTCATGCTATAATTGTATTATCCGGAAATCGTAATACACGTGTGAATACAT